>NC_061865.1:35577034-35883534 GCF_907164915.1 Impatiens glandulifera
TTTAAAAATATAAATTTGGGGAACAAAAATGAGTGTCTAAAAAATGCTTCTCTTATACAAAGTTTGGATGAAAATATTGATTTTAGTAAAATGTATGTTCAAGTTTAACTAATGAGTACTTCATTTGAATCTCCCAAGTTTAATTATATTAGTGAAAATATTAATATTGAAAGATAAAACCTGATGGCACATATGTTCACAATATTTCTAACCTAATGCTCGTTTGACATTTTTTTTGAAAATTCAAAATTCAACAGTTATCCATTTTGTCATCTAAAAACTTGACAACTATTTGTTTTTTACCCAATTAGGGATTAATTTATCCACTTAAACTAAGAAATAAAAATGTCATTATATTTTACTTAACTTGTTCACTTTAGTTAAGAAACAAAAACCATACATTTGACTTAATTTGTCCACTTAAACTAAGAACCCTAAAGTTCTTCTATTTTGAACTAACTATGACTTAGTTTTTCCACTTAAATTAAGAACTAAAAATGTTATGTTTTCTTACTTAACTTGTCCACTTAAACTAAGAACTAAATATGTTATAGTGTTTGACTTAACTTGTCCTTTTTAGCTAAGAAACAAAAACCATTCGTTTGACTTTGTTTGTCCATTTAAAGTAAGAAACTTTAAAATACTAAGCTTGTCCATTAAAGCTAAATATTATGTGTTTAACTTACTTTGTCCACATAAGCTAAGTATTGGGCATTCTTTGTCATTAAACATAGTTTGTTCACTTATGTTAGGGCTTAACTTGTTCTCTTAATCTATGTAACGAAATACTTTTTCATTTTAATTTTAATAAAAAATACCCATAGTATATTGGGTTCTTTATATTTCATCACTTGATTAGTCAATCACACTTAAGAAATGGAATGTATACCTACTAAAGTTTCTAGGTATTTAAGTGCCTCTACGTTCTCATTTTTTGGAGACGTTGGATCAAAGTATCTTCAAGAATCGGTTCAATACATTGTATCTTTAATTTTTCAAAAGTAGACCAATTGTAAGTGGATTTCTTTGACACAAAGTATATCAATTACGGATTCAAACTCTAGTACAAACGATAATGTTGATTTTTTAAGGATCTTATATGCTTGAACATAAATATTTGAAATTCGTGTCAAACTTAATCTTTTAACTATGTACCATGAGGTTATATATCGCTTCTCTTTGGTATGTTATGTTCTTTGAACTTGGGCCTCAAAGTTTTTTTCTTTAGACATGCTCGGGATACATCTTATAGGATCGATACACTCATATTCTTATGTTTAGAAAATCTGACAAAATTATAGGCGAACAACAAAGTTGTGATTTTAATATTCAAACACTAAGTATGTCTTTTTTAAAAATCTCATTTCATGTGACTGAGGTATATCTGATAGAATCGATACACATGTGTTCTTACGTTTAGCATTCCGAAGAGACTATGTTGAACAATAAGTGATGATTTCAATATCAACTAGCATAGTTTTGTTTAATACAAGTTCCGAACTTTCAATCATAGTTTGTTCGGCTCTATTGGGGGAACTAGGAGTGGTGCAGTAACGATGGGAGTGGGATTCGTCGCAATAGTTGGGTTCACATCATTGGTACTAGGGAAGTGAATGTTTTCATGCATCTTGGTGATGACCACCATCATGTCTTGAAGTTTTATCAGCCTTGTTGGGGGAATCGGGAGTGGTGCGACAGATTCTTCAGACATATCCGAACTTTCAATCATAGATTTGGTGAACCTACCGATAATCGAATATCTCCAAGGAGCCATAGCATTGGGGTATACGAACACCCTGGAGAAAAGGTCGTTCATCAGCATATTATCTCGATTTCTTATTTAAAAGCAATTCACATTCATTAAAGTAAATACAAACATGTCCTATATAGAAATAGAGGTCAAGAATTAATAACTTATTTTTCAATCATAATGATTTTTTTTACAATCATAGAATATTATAACATTACACATGCACACAACATGTTGTGCATGACATAAATAAATATAAAAAACAATATTTATGCCTAAAGATGATAAGAATCATACTCGTAGCCTAGATTCTTCTCTAGGTTTGTCTCAATGTGAGAGCCTTCCAAACTCATGGGTTTAGAATTTTAAATATAGATGTGTAGGTGGTGTAGAACAATGCACATTCTACACTATCTTGTAATAAAAAGGTCTTTTATATATCATGAATGATACGGAAACGGATCGTTCCCTTATCCAAGAAAAAGTCTTTTTAGTTGGCATGGTATATTTATTCATCCCAAAAATTTCTACAATAAAATGGGTAGATCACTAATATAGTTCTTTGTCCACAATTATGTGATTTACTTTAATGAAAAATTTGTACTCTAATAATATAGAAAAAAATCTCTGGGATCGATACAAATATAAAGAATAAGTACGATTTAAAAAGTTTTTCTTATTTATAACTAAAAAGTAACAAAATCGAGTAGATCATTTGCCAATCATCATTACATGTAAGCCATTTAAATTTGGGTTATATATCCTCTTTTTAGATTCTTTTGTGTAAACGTATTTTTTTATAATTGACTAAATTGTTTGTTTCAAGTTAAGCATTTAGTCCCTACTAGAGTCTCTAGTTTCTGTACATCTTAAAAATTGACCCCTCTCTCGAGAAAGTTTATCAACTCGTGGGCAGATTAACTCCATGTCTTACCTTCCTCTCAAATCCCGGAAAATAGGGATGATAAAAATAATTGGTAAGCTAGGCTCGAGTTATTTTAAATGATTTTTAGTCGATGGTTTTGATCAGCTCCTTGACATACCTTCCTCTCAAATCTCGTAAAATGAGGTAAGAAAATAGTTCTCTCGGGTACCTCACCAAAATGAGACGAGGCATTGAAATAAAACATAGTAAAGTTGACATACTTTGGCATTAAAAGAGTTGTCACTTATAAAGTTTATATATTTTCATAAATCACGAGCTTATTGTTATACAAAATTTAAATACGAGCTCATTGCACGAATTATTAAATAAACAATTATTTTTGGAGGCATTGATGTGTTTATCTAATTAAAAATAATTGATTTTAAATTTTTAATAAAATAAATTGATTTATAAACTAATGTTGATTGTTCTTTTTCTTTTAATTTATATTAAATAATATTATTTTAAAACCAATTGGAATCTTTCAATAAAGATAGTGGAGCTGTTTTGGAAAGAATATTAAGTCTTTTCTACTTATAAATAAGTTGTTAGGTCTTAGTTATAAATGATATTTTAAATGATTGATTTTGTTAGTTTATGAACTAGTGGATGAATTTAAAGAAAAAATAAAAAAATATGATTGGAGGACCCGACCGAGCGCCCGACCACGATCCCAACGGAGCGCCGGATCATGAATCCAAGAAGCGGATGTTTTTGGGAGTTTTCAAATGCTCCAAGTATTGTTCAATAGATTTTTAAAATCTCTAATTCTTTTGATGATGTTTTCCTCTCTCAATGAAATTCAAATATTAATATGCCAAGTGCGGTGAAAAGCTAGAAAAGTATAGCATTTGAATTCAAATTTGAATTGAAATGGCTAGATACTTGGAAGTTGTCAACCAAGAGCCTAAAAACTTGGTTAAGAATGCTAGAATTCAAATATCATGGGCTTGGTCTTGGATTTTTAATCTATTCTTTGGCAACCTCATATAAATACCCTATCCTAGCTTTTTGTTTAGAGGCCTCTAAAAAAATTCTTTGGATCTTTCTTAAAGTTTTCCAAAACCGAAATCCCAAACTTGTTTTATTGGGGTCGAAATACAATCTTTTGATTTTAATTTTATGCAGTTAGCATTCAAAGATCTCAAAAATCATTGTAAGGATCATTGCCCCATAATCTATCTATTTCAATATTAAAAGAAAACTACATTCGTTTACTTTTGGTTTTATTATTTGTATGATTGATGAATTGTGTGGATGATATTAAACTTGTTTAAGAGATTCTTTTATTTCTTTAATTGCTTGAATTTTGGAATTCATAGATTGGTGTTCTTGAATTGGTTATTTAAAAAGAAGGAGGGTTCACAAGATATTCATTCTTGTATATTGTATAAAAATAACTTTTGATTTTAAAACGAACTTTTGTTTTGATAGAAAAAAAAACATTTCAATAACTACGGTACAAAAATTTAATGTTCTTGGTCCATTATTGCAATCTAAGTATATATTGTTGTGTAAATTAAAATACAAATTCGAATTCAAGAATTGTTTGTTTTGTTTTAGTGTTAGGTTACTTTGGGTTGTATAATTTGTTTTTAGGATTGGTCGGCTAAGACAATGACCATGGCTAGGTTTTGACCAATAAAAATCAACCATGATCAAGTTCTTGGCTCAAAGCTGTTGCCGACTGAGAACTCCCAGAAGCGACTAAATGAGAAACTGAGGAATGCAACTACTACTGACAGAGAACGATGATATTGTCGACCGAGAAATTTGCTGCTACAGACCAAATATTTCACAGCGACTGATGGTCCGAACGAGGATTCTAGCATCTAGCCGTGAATCCGACCGAGGATCCTTGGCCAGCGATTGATGGCCCGACCATATTTTCCCAGGTCAGTGACCTTAAGGATCGACCATTGTTTTCATATAGCCAACCCTCCTTGGTTTTAGCCACGGTTTTTTGTTTTTGACCAAAACTCGGTTTTCTTTTTAAGGTGTATTAATTTGTTTTGTTTGTGTTTTCTTTGCATAAGTTTGTGCTTAGTTTTATTTTTACTTTTATTGATCTTATTATATGATAAAAATACCAAAATATATATATATATATATATATATATATATATATATATATATATATATATATATATATATATATATATATATATATATATATATATATATATATATATATATATATATATATATATATATATATATATATATATATATATATAAAATGCATAAAACCCCAAAAACATTAAAAAAAAATAACTTCTCAAAAGTTTGCATAAACACTTCAAATTTAAAAATATTCATAAAAAATATGAGGTTGACAAATCATGAAAAACATCTTTCTATCCGAGCATTAAACTTTCATGATTTTTTCTTTGTAAAAACACTTCCGAATTTTTATCCCCTTTTAAATGGATTTCATGGTTTTTTTTTTTCTAAGGATGTGCATGTATGTAATATTTTTTCTAACATCTTTCTCTTTTATAGGTCTTTTACTTGTATTTTTTATTTGTAGATATGTGGGAATGTTTGTGAATAAAAATCAAAAGATTCACACAAATATTGACAATCACCCTAAATACTAGGTTAAATAAAAAAATAGACAAACTAAAAATTAAAGCGTAACAATATATTTTAAAATGCCAAAATTGTTGTAGTAGAGACTTTCCGGGCGTTGTGGGGCATAGCGTGTTTAGCATTTTATCACACATAACCAAGAAATATGAACTCATAAATGGATCTCTAATTGTGGTGTACACACACCTAAATTATTTTTATAATTTTATAAATTGGGTGGAGATTCACTAGTCGTGAACTTTATTCTTAATCAAAAGAGTTAAAAAGACATATGTCAACCTTTTTATAACCCCCAGAAAAACCTTTGGCTCCGTAGAAACTCGAGGTTCGAGAATTTTAACATCGGTTTGCATGTCAGAAATTATTTTAATATAAATCATTATTTTAAAAAAATTTAAATAATTCTTGACAGATTTTAAAATTAATTAAAAATAATTAATTTGAGTTCAAATTTAAATAAATTGGGAATTTCCAGTAATCAAATTACAATTTATTTTTTTAGAAATCCTTTTTTAAATTAATTAAAAACAATAAATTTTAAATGATTATTTATTTGAAATAGAGTCGCCAATTGATTTATTGAAAATCAATAAAAAGGCTTACGTGTACAAACGTATTTTTAGACAAAGTTTTGTTTTAGTTCGAGTTTGGTGATACTCGGGAAAAGGCTTTCGTGCTTCATCCAATATACCCGTTTAAATGGTCACTACTTATTTGAAATCAGTTGTATAACGTTTTATTTTTACTAATTATTTTTCAAATCCTAGACATGCGTAAGTTTTAGTATTATTTAAAGAATTGTAATAAAAATTATTTAAATGTTGGTACATGTTGTTAATGATGACTATGGAGGAAAATAATTGAACAACATCAGTTCAAAAGGCATTAGTGTTTAAAAATAAATCCTAAATAAGCCTTTGTCAAATACTCTTTTGTTTAAATATCCCAAAAATATTTTGAAATCATTTTCTAATTTTTTGGGGATTTTTAAAAAATGATTTGAGATTTCAAAATTACAAAAATAATTTTGGAATTTGAAAAATGGGAACCAAATATGCCTTAGGATCGATATCCTAGGTCTTGGGTTTGTTTTATTGGTCGGGCTAAAAAGCCCTCGGTTCTAGTTGAAGACCCCTCGGTTTTGGTTTGGATCCTTGGTTGGGGTGTGGAAGTCACTTGGTCGGGGTTCTAATGTCTTTCGGTCCTTGGATAGAATTCTCGATCGGGTGCAAAAATTCCCGTTCAGATGCCAAAGTCCTAGATGGAAGTCATTTGTCTTGTGTTCAGGAGTTCTCGAACCAAGGTTTGACTTCTCGGTCCAAGGTGGAAGTCATTGGTCCTATGTTCAGGAGTTCTCGGTTGGGTGTGAGACTTCTCGGTCATATGTTCGAGTTCCTAGTCGGATGTAAAAATTATCGATTGGACATTTTGGTCCTCGATGAAGACTTCGGTTGAACCTCTCGGTCTTGGCTGAAATGACTCAATTAGATATGTCGGTCTTAGGTTAAATTTCTCGGTCGGACCCTCCGGTCCTGGTCAGACTTCTCGGTCCTCAAGAACATCAAAACTGCAGGTTTGCAATTTTGATGGAGTCTTAGATTCTTTGTTCCAAGGGCCTAGATAGCTTCATAATGCTCCAAGGACCATTTAGAACATCATCATAAGGTATCAATCGACCTGGTGGTGATCTGTTAGGATCTAGGGCGCCGCTGGAGGACCGAGGTTGGACCGGTTAGTGGGTTTTACACAAAAGGTGGTGATTAATCCGGTTAGAGATTAACACCGGGGTTTCAATACTACACAAACTGTCACAAACCCTTGAACTAGGTTCAAGCGCGGAAGATGTTTGTTTCAGGTTGAAGCAGCACACTTGTATGATAGGTAGAACCGGTTTCGG
The DNA here is from genome assembly GCF_907164915.1 of Impatiens glandulifera. NCBI lineage: Eukaryota > Viridiplantae > Streptophyta > Magnoliopsida > Ericales > Balsaminaceae > Impatiens > Impatiens glandulifera. Next base: position 35,584,199 of record NC_061865.1, read on the forward strand.
ATGATGAAGGTTTAAAAAATTGATGGGTCGGTTTTTGTAACCTGGCGATCCGGTTTAGGTAGAGTTAGGTAAATTAGAGAGGTGTCGGTTAATACAGGTCGGTTAGAAAATAGAACCGGCAGAAAGAAAATAACAAGACAGATTTTATGGATGTTCGGAGATAAAACTCCTACGTCACCCCTTCCTCTCGAAACCGCGAGAAGGATATTCACTAAGGAATACAAGTACAATCCGATCGAGACTTATTTCCTGCTCGATAACACTCTTACAATTTACACCGAAATTGTACAATACACACTTCAGCTTTAGTACTTAGGCTTTCTCTAGAACACACTGTTTTCACTTGTAAAGTAAATGCTGTTAGAATCTCTCTTGTTATCCCCTTGTATTTGTGTGTCACCCATTTACTCTTCTTCAGCTGCTCCTTTTATAGGTGAAATATAACAACGGTCATATTTCACTTCCTTGAATCTGATTGGCTGAGCAGAGGTTCAGAGGTTCAGTGATTCAGTGATTCAGAGATTCAAGGATTTAGGTCCTACGGTCATCTTTTCAGACCTGGCGGTCAATCTCACAGACTTGGCAGTCTGTTCTTCCAGTGTGTAAGACAAACCTGCTAGGTTTGTCTTTTACTCAATGTGGACACTGTCTGTTAAACAGTTGTCTGTACTTGGAAGATCTCCTTTCTGACTTATCCCGAAGTGGAAAGATCCTGTAGGACTGTCTTCTGCAGCCTGCAGACTTTCCTCAGACTTGTATAGATATGGAAATGTTCAGTCTGTTCCTTTGGTATCATACTCAATAGATACCCAAATTGTCTTCTTGTACTTGTCGGTCATTTGGCTTGACCAAATGGCTTCCGGTGTGATTGGTTTAACCGGACAGCTTCCGGTTATTCCTCTGCCTTGTGGCTGATCGGCTGTCTAATGTTTCCGGTTTTAAGTTTTGGCCGATACTTTCTTTGTGCGGTCATGTTCTAAGTGTTCTTGGTCAGTTTAGTAGCTTGACCGGCTAGTTTTCTTAGCCGGTTCTTTTGTTTGACCGGTCCGGTTCCTTGTTCCTGCATAAAGGGTTTATTTATGTTAAGTTCTGTGAACCGGTCTAATTTTATCTAACATGATCAATTCGTTCAAAACAGTTTATGGCCAAAAATAGAGTTTTGGGTTTCAAAGCTTTTTTGAAGTATAAGGAGTTTGCCAATAGCTTACTTATACTTCATATATTTTATTTGAACCAAAATATGAGCATTGCTTGTTCATTTGGACCAATTCAAATACTAAATTTTTTTAATTAATTTGAAAAGTTATATTTTGATCAAACATGATCCAAATAGTTTCTCAACATCATTAGACACATGTTGAGAAGTTTTTTAAGCTGTTGTTCTTGAGGATTAGCCCAATAACAGAAAACTTAATTTTTAGATTTTCTAAATTCAAATTTGTGTTTTTCTTTTAAGACTAATTGATCGGTTCTGGCTTTCAAAAAAACTTATTAATGATCTTATGATCGATTTCCAATCAAAAATTTGAGAACCAGCTAGCATACAAGCTTATGAAAACTGAAATATATAAATTTCAAATTGAAAGTATGACTTAAAGAGTAATTGGAATCATAAAATGATTAGAGAACACTCATTAGACCTTAGAGAAACTTTTGGGATGTATAGATCCAAAATTTAAGGCCTTATACAAAATTTCAAAATATGTATAAGCTTGTTGCTTCAATGGCAGATTTTTTATTTTTTGTGATTCGAGGCTTTAGACTTGTTCTCTTGCTTCAGATTTATTGAGAGAGGCTATTTATAGCCTCCTGAAGTCGGTTGAGGGCTCAAGTGCATTAAATCTGTCAAAAAAATCATTTATGGTATTTTGGTTGTTCTTCATCCAACTTGTTGATATATATCATGATTATAATCTTATATGTAAGGTAAATGAACATCGTGGTAGGTTGATCATTTCAGCATTTGAATCAGCCGAAATGGTTGACTACAAGCAAAGTTTCATCTTTGAAAAATCAAAGATATGACCCATTTTTATCCTCCAGTGATCGTGAGTAAGAAGACAACCGGTGTTCAAAATGACATTGTTTTAGTGTAAATGCAAACGTGGAGAATTCTATCCGCATTTCGTCCAACGTTGGGTGTTCCATTACGATTCATCTAACAAAGCGTTATCTGATCGGGCGCGGTGCGGGCACGCATTCCCTTCATTGTAGTGGGGCAATGCGGGCGCACGTTCCCTCCGTTGTAGTGGGGCAATGCGGGAGCGCGTTCCCTCCGTTGAAGTGGGGCAATGCGGGTGCATGTTCTCTCCGTTGTAGTGAGGCAACGCGAGCGCTTCTGAAGCATTGGATGAAAATCCAACGCCTATATGATGGTTGTGGTTTCAGTTATAGCCTTTTCACAGAATTTTGCTACACGCGATTATAAATTTTATTTTTATTTAAAACCATGGGTTTGTTTGAAATTGATTATTTTTTTACCCTTTTGGAATTAGTTTGATCTTTTAAAATGAGTAATGATAGGGGGAGCGAAAGTTTTTGCAGCGAATGTGTAGCGAACTGATGTGGAATGCTGACTAGGCGAATGACTAATTATAACTTTAAATGTTTATTTATTTTGTTTATTAATAATTTCTCCCTCTTCTCTTACTTAATAATTTATATTTTAAACCTTTAATCTTTATTAATAATTTATTTTAAACATTAACAGGAACAATAATGAATCAAATAAAAAAATAACAAAAATATATATTTTCAAATATATATTATATTTGATAAATATATATTTAAGAGAATAAAAAATTAAATATAAATTTTTTATATTTTTTAATTAATTATTTTTCACCCTCTCTATTTTTTTTATTTTTTTTTATAATATATATTTTAAATTTAATCGATTAACTCATAAGATTATATATTATCTCCTTTTATATTATCATATTGGGTTAACTAATATTGGGTTAATTATTATTATATAGTGTTTTTTTTATTTAGATTCAATAATAATAGTGAATAATTTGATTTTAGTTAGAGATAATAAATTCTTATTTTTTTTATTATAACTTATTTTAAAAACAACAAATTCTTAATTTTTTTTATTATAACATATTTTAAAAATAAATAAATAAATTATCAACGCATGCATATATATATATATTAATAGAGAAGAGAAATAATTAATTAAAAATATAAGAATTTTTATATTTATTTTATTATTCTCTTATATATTTATCAAATATAATATATATTTGAAAATATATATTTATTTTGTTATTAGTTTATTTCATTTATTATTGTTCCTATTTTTATTCTAATTTTTTATAAATAAAAAAGATAAATAATAAAATATATAAACATATAAAGACTGAAATAAGTTATTAATGAATAGGAGAGAGATAAATAAACATTTAAAGTTATAATTAGTCATACGCCTAGTCAGCATTCCACATCAGTTCGCTACACATTCGCTGCAAAACTTTCGCTCCCCCTATCATTACTCCTTTTAAAATATACAACATATAAAAATAATTATGACAAATATTTAGTCAATTAATATTATTTCTTTATATTTTTGGGTTAAATAAATAATTTTATGGGATGAAATGGATACCTCAATCTTAAATTATTTATTTTTATCCCTTAATTTATTTTTTAAATTATTTTGATATAAAATGAGTACAACATTTATCTCACATAATTTTATTTGTTTTATTTGATAATTATCCATAATTAATTATGTTTTAATTATCACAATAATTAATCTAATTAATTGTTTTTTAGGTTTTCTCATTGGGGTTAATTATTTTGATTTTATTTATTTGAAAATAAATCAAAATAATTATTTTAATATTATAAATTGGGTATGTAGATTTTTAGTGCCTACACTTTCATTAAATTCTTAATCTCATATTAGATTCGACGGGAGGGTTAATTAAGGGTTCACTATAAAAAAGTTTCGCTTTCATCGCTTTATTTTTTTATATAACTTAAAAGATTAAATTCCCAACTTATTCAAATTAAATAAAAGATAAGTATAAGGGTATAATATCCAGGACCAAAGTTGTGTGGTTTTTATCGTGTACAGGTTCGGTGCTGGATTACTTTGTGGGAAAGAGAATCAACGTTATGACCCACATGCTCATTGAAAGAACGATCTCTACTTCAAAACAATTTTACCCATTTTTAGATAAAATACAACGTTTATACAATTTTGATTGTATTGAATTATCTAACCTAACCTCATGTGACTTTAGGTAATTAGGTTTTTACCTATACTCTCTCCTAAGATCTAGGGACCATGCATGTTATGTTCATAGTGGTGCATCTATGCTATTTCATTGGAAAATAAAAAAAAACTAGGGAGTTTTTTTTACATAGCTTTATGCTTAATTAGCTTCTTCTTCATTCAAACAAACTACATGCAGTGGAGTTCATCTAAAGGTAAAAAAATTATAAACTCAATTTTTTATTCGTTTCACCAAAATAGAAACTAAAAGCATAGAACTTAACCCAAACCATTTAAAATTTGTTGACTCGTTTGGGAGCACGTCAGGTTCTTGAAGAAGATGATTAGAAAACATCAATTCTTTATTTCAAGTCCAAATCAATCAATTCCTTTGCCAAAAGTTCGACATAACCTGTAGGAAATAAATAGCACAAGACAATCCTAGCATTAACTAATTCTACATCATTAATCCATTAAAACCTGAAATTATGTCCATTTTCTGGAAAAAAAATTATTATCATTTTCAATCCTCAAAATAGTTCATATAAGTACTTCTAATATGTTTAAAAACACGTCTAGATCATTTTTGGATCATTGTTCTTGAGACAATGATTCATGTTTTTTTTAGATTTTTTCAAATTTAGGCGTTTTCATTATAGATTGAAAGTTCACAAATCAAATGAGATAAGATTAGACAATTAAATTGAGGAATAATCAAACATACGTGAAGTTAAGAACATAAATAGTTACAAATGAAATTTTATTAAGAATCTTGTTATAACGAGAATTATCACTTACAATTGACTGAAAACTGTTCAAGGATGTTGTAGATGTATGAAGTTTTTCCAATGTCTATATTTTCTCTTAAGCTTCTTTCTTTATCTAAGCTCTTCTCTTATTTCTCTATAAATGAATTAAAATATAATTTAAACCTCTTTAGATCTACACTAGTAAAAAATACATAATTAGCGAGAACTATCGCCGAAAGTGAAAAAAATGCATTTGATGATATTAATGTTACTGAGGGCAAAAGATTGCTCTCAGTAAAAATTATAATTATAACCAAGAGCAAATGGTTTCTCTCGGTAAAAAAAAAGTAAATTTTACCCTAGACAAATCCAACTGCCCAACTCTCTTCTTTCCCCGCGCCTAACTCTTTTCCTTCCTTTTTGTTCTCTCTCTTGTTCTCTTCATTTCTCCAAAACTTTCTTACTCTTCATTCCTGTCATCTATCTTATTCTCTCTTCTTCATCTACATGATTCTCGTTAAGAAGAGATTTCACTCTCGTTAAGAAGAGATTTTGAGATCTGAAAAGGTATTTCTTTATTCGTTAACTTCTCTTGTTAATTTATCTAATTTCTAATATTATCAACATATATGCTTAGATCTAAAAAATCATTTTATTTATCACGAAATTCACCAGCAGATCTGTAAATAGAGATTTGTATGGGATGCTTCAACGATGTCATCTAACTAAGGTCAGATGATTTTTCCTACATAATGAGTTTATAGAGAAACTATCGATCCAGATCCAGATCTGTATGAAGAAGAAGAAATAATCTAGATCTCAAATCAGATCCATGAAGATAATGATGAAATAATTCAGATCTGAATGAAGAAGATGAGGAAATATTCCAGATCTCAAATTAGATCCATGAAGAAAATGAAATAATCCAGATTTGTATGAAGAAGAATGAGTATATCATACTACCACTACTATAGATGACGTACATTCTCCTCCTCCAGTTGTTAGTTCGTCTAGCATCTAAGGATCGTCTAGCATCTAAGGATTGTCTATAAGATTTCGAAACAACTATTGAATCTCAAATAATATGTATGTAATCTTTCTCATACATGTTCAATTTCTTCACAATTATGTTTAATCCTTTCTCTATTCTAATAATGATTTTAATTTGTTGTTGTAATTTGTTTCAATCTCCAGATTCAAGTGTTCTTCTTTTTATTTGTTTTTATAAGACCATCTCCAACCCAGAAACCAATTCTTAAACCCAAAATACAGTAAACGTCACATCAAACATTAATTTTTCTCCAACCAAAAAATTCATTTCCAAACTCAAAAGAATATTTTTAAAATATTCCTTTTTTACACTAACTTTTTAACCTTGATAATATTATCTATATATTTATCAACATTACATATTTAACTACAATCTTTTCTTATTTATTTAATAAAATAAAGATAAAATTAATTATATATCAATAATTCATAATCAACCAAATAATTTAATAATACATTTAAATAAACAAACAAAATATATTAAAACAAACATTATTAATAAAAAAATAAAAAATTCTATGTTTATTCGTAACATAAAATTATAAATTTATAAAATATAAAATAAATTAAATAAATTATATAATATAATGATTTGATTATATATTTAAAAAATATTATAATTTTTATCTTAAATTTAAAAAAAAAAGTTAGAGGATAAATTTGCATTATAAATATTTAAAATTATATAAAAAAAATATTTAAAAAATAGATTAAGGGCCATTTTAAAAAAATAATCAAAATGAGGGAATGAACAGTGCAAACGCATATTTGCGTTGGCTGGGAGAGAGTCATCCAAACGCAAAATGGGTTTGCGAATGGAGTCTGGTTGGAGGAGAAAAAGGCACGCATAATGGAATTTGCGTGCCCGTTGGAGATGGTCTAATTTGTTGGAATATTTTTTTTTTTGTGATTTGTTGGACTAGAACTTTTTTGTCGGCACAAATTTTAATTTACCTCCTTTATTTATGTTTCCTTCCTTTTTGCTTTTCTATCAAAACGTTTTTGCTTATTTTCTGCTTGGGTTATCCGTCGTTCGTTCCATGTGGTTTGTGTTGTGTCATTCGTCGTTCGTTACGTGTCGATTGAGTTGTGTCATCCGTCGTACTGCATGTTATATTTTTATTATTATTTATTTTCCTGCAAAATTATTATGAATGTCATACAAGCCTATAACATTAAACATATTTATTTATTTTATTTGTTTTGGCCATTTTAATTTTATTTATAAAATGTCCATAATTCAATTTATCAAACCGGTTATAGAATTCTGTTCTAAAATGAACGTTTATTTTTTAATTCTTGCAATAAACTTGCATAAAATTTTAGTAAAAATAATTTGTTAACGTAAAAAATGACTGCTACAATATTGCAATAGTATAAGTAGGAAAAAAATCAATTTAAATATGCTAATAACATTTAGAGCCTATTGATAACTAAGGTTCTATAAACATTATTTATTTATTTATTTCTTGTTTTCTTGTTTTATTCTTGTATGACATAATTATGAATTTCATTACCAACCAAATATCAAATTTTATTTAACAAATGTCATCTTATTTTATTATTCTATTTGGAGTTTTGTACTTAATTTTATATATATCTTTGAGAGACAAACTTGCACATTGAAAATTCTATATTTGCATGGCATTGATATAAAATCAATGAATTTGATCCTTTTAAATTAAACTCTATCTATTTATCTGGTTGTTTAATTGAGGTTAAAATTTCAATAGATTTCAAGATTTCAAGAGCGATCTTTCCCAGATATATCGGCGACGATGCAGCGAATATATCGATCATATTAAGGGAATAAATTTGACAATAAATTTAATATATAATCGAAATTTATTTATGATTTAAAACATCCTTAAATTTGGATAAGTTCGTATATATATATATATATATATATATATATATATATATATATATATATATATATATATATATATATATATATATATATATATATATATATATATATAATATAAATATATATATATAATTATATAATAATATATATATATATATATTTGTATATATATATATAATTATATATATTTATCTTGGTGCTTAAATGAGATTATAATTAATAGATTCAAAGATTTGGAGTCTTTCAAAGATATATCAGCGATGATGCAACGAATATATCGATCATATTAAGCGAATAAATTTGACATTAAATTTAATATATAATTGAAATTTATTGATGGTTTAAAACATTCCTAAATTTTGATAGTTTCATTAATTATAAATATATATATATATACATATATAAATATATATATATATATATAAATATACATATAAAAAAATATTTTATAAATATTAAATAAAAAATCAATCTAAATATGATCATAACAATTAGAGCCTTAATACTGATAGGATCGGCTTTATCGATAGAGACTGGGGTCTGGCTAAGGATGAAGGCTTATGAAAAACGGTTTGAAAGAAATCCTGTTAGAGATTTAATTCGCTTTCTATTCTACGCAAACTTGTGTAAACACTTGAAACTGATTCAAGGCGGAATTGTTTACTTGGGTTTGAAGCACAAGATGAAATGTGAAAATATGACAGAAAAGAAGAACACAGCAGTTTGTTTATGGATGTTCGGAGAAACTCTCCTACGTCACCCCTTCTTCCAACCACCAGAAGGATTCACTATAATATGATTAGAATCAAATACATTTTACACACACACTTAGCTCACTATTGAACAGAACACTTTTTGTTCAATTACAAGATGAAGAATATCACTCAGCTAAAGGTGTTTTGATTATCTCTCTCTCTCTCAATTCACACACAGTACAATCAGAAAGAAGCTTCACAATATTGAAAGGCTTGAATTCTTTGTAGTTTCAGTAAGCAAGATTATCAAGTGACAGGTGTGCTTCGTCCGTTGTCCTAAGGATTTGTTAAATACTGAGCAGGAGCTAACGATCGAAACTTCAAGAATAATACGTGGCACTCTTCCATTGGTAAGCCTCCATTGTACACAACAGGTTCTGAGCACAAGGATCGTGGCCGTACATTACTGGTAGTGCGACGAATATTTCATCAGGGATGTACCTGCAAAACAAGTAATTTGAGGAAAATTCTCTTACGTGGCATTCCTTGATTGGATGCATATAGCTACTGTACTAATCTTCACTAGAAAGTGGAGCAGAAGTAGGGTACAGCTATAGCACGTGGGTAGGTGAAATGCTAGATTCAAGCGTACTGCTTAAACTAAGCATTAGACGTATTTTAGTTAGACGGATTGTGAAAAACAGTCTAATGAAATAAGTCATCTCCTTCTAATAGAAAAACGTCTATTAGACCGCCTGGTCTAATAGAATTAAATTGCACGTCTAATTACCTAATAACCATTAGACTACACGTCTAACTCCACTGAGTTAGACTGCACGTCTAATTCCGGTTCTACTTCAGACTTGTCTGAAGGAGTTAGACGCACGTCTAACTTTCACTAATTAGACTGCACGTCTAATTATCCAATAACCATTAGACTGCACGTCTAAGTCCACTGAGTTAGACTGCACGTCTAATTCCGGTTCTACTTCAGACTTGTCTGAAGGAGTTAGACGCACGTCTAACTTTCACTAATTAGACTACACGTCTAATTATCCAATAACCATTAGACTGCACGTCTAACTCCAATGAGTTAGACTGCACGTCTAATTCCGGTTCTACTTCAGACTTGTCTGAAGGAGTTAAACGCACGTCTAATTTTAACTAATTAGACTGCACGTCTAATTATCCAATAACCATTAGACTGCACGTCTAACTCCACTGAGTTAGACTACATGTCTAATTCCGGTTCTACTTCAGACTTGTCTGAAGGAGTTAGACGCACGTCTAACTTTCACTAATTAGACTACACGTCTAATTATCCAATAACTATTAGACTGCACGTCTAACTCCACTGAGTTAGACTGCACGTCTAATTCCAGTTCTACTTCAGACTTGTCTGAAGGAGTTAGACGCACGTCTAACTTTCACTAATTAGACTGCACGTCTAATTCCGGATATCAATTAGACTACTCGTCTAATTATAAGCATATTAGACTTACGTCTAATTCCGTGTATTCATTAGACTTACGTCTAATTCCGTGTATTCATTAGACTTACGTCTAATTTTTTATATTCATTTGACTACACGTCTAACTCCGATGAGTTAGACTGTACGTCTAATTCTATTAGACTTACATCTAATTATACGCCTATTAGAATACACGTCTAACTCCGATGAGTTAGATTGTACGTCTACTTTTATACAATGAAAGCCAAAATCGGTCTAATGACCCTCATTAGATCCAAGTCTTATGAAGTATTGTTTTAATACACCTGTATCAAAACTCATAAGTTATTTCATCATTAAAATCTTAGTGTTTAATTATTTCAACACTTAGTCAAAATAATTTGACCCAACAATTTCCCCATTTTTTATGAAGAAATTGCATACCTGCGTACATATATCAAAGCATGCATCCATTATATAAATAAACAGAAACCTTATTCACTTACATCATTCATCCAAAACTAATATTCGAGAAACCATCAAAGAAACATGTTCAATAGAGTTAAATAGAGTAAAAGAGGATAGATCATTGTTCTTCCCTTTTAACTCGAGGATCGGTTGGACTCATCTCTTGACTAGGAAGCATGTTGAAGTAAGGAGGATAGCCGCGACCATCACGAATGCCTACACCTGATCTTCCACCGCGTTCACCACCAATGGCACGTCCACCTTGATTAGAATTTGATAGCCTGCTCCGGCCACCACCACTTCTACCTCCACGCTCACCACCGCTTCGACCTCCACCTCTCTTGGTTGGCCTAGGGTTGTCACCAGTGCTTGGAGTTCGCCTGGATCTTGTGTCGGTTAACACACCATCATTTCTTCTGCTTGATTCTCCTTGAACTGGTCGAGGTTGAGCACCTTCGGCATTGGCCTTTGCATCCTCTTTTGCTTGAAATTTCCTAGCAATGGAGTCATCAAATTCCTGACGTTCATTATCATTCCTTCTCATGCAACCCTGAATTTCCACCATCTGATTCTTCACCAGACTGAATTCTTCCAAGGTTTCCTTGTGGCGTTCATCGTTGAAATGCCTTTCAATGTCCAATAATTCACTTTAACGGTTGAAGAGATCCTTTTCAAACTTTGAAAAGTTTACATTCGCGATATGGGTCTCATATGTGTTCTTCTTCAAAGTGTTATCCAGCTCAGTGAGAACCTTGAAGATATTGTTAAAGCTCTCTCTTTCCTCTTCCCTTGAGTTCATGGTCTGAGACATAGTCTTCTGAATCGATGAAAGCATTGACCTCATAGATCTTAATACTTTGTTTCCTCCGGCAGATGACTCTTCATGAGACGACACTTCTTCAGATTCTGCTGCCATGCTTTGAATGGGCTCAAAGTTTGCATGAACCTGCAAGGATTGCTCCGCTCCGGCTGATTTGTTTCGGCATTCTTAGCAGCTTTGTCTCTTTCTTCTTCTTCTTCAATTTCTTCTTCAGCCCTCTGAAATCTCTCAAGCAGATTTCCAGAGTAGTGACAAAGAATGTTGATGTTTTCGTGAACACTTCCCACAATGGTATCGGGAAATAGACGGGGCTTCACAAAAGTTGTTTGTTGGTCCTGTTCCTCCTCAGATGAGGAACTTTCTTCTTCATCATTCTTTTCTTTAGAGGGTTCCCCCTCAGTTCTGGCAGTTTCTGGCTGAGTATCCTCGGCCAATTTTTCTTGAACGACCTCTGTTCTCGCAACAAGGGTTATTAACACGTGTTCTTCAATAGGAGCTTTAAAAGCCTCCTCAGTCACATCTTTCACAAGAATCTCTTCTTCATTTATCTCAAGAGCTTGTTCAGGCTCTTGGATAATCACATCTTCTTCTTCTTCTCCATTCAGACGTTCTCGAATAGGTTGATCTAGAATGCGTCTCTCTTCGGTAGAAAGATTCCCGAATTCGATCAGGAGAGCAGCATCTGTCTCATCATCATCATTATCACCATCTAGAATATCCATAGCTTCTTCTTCATCTTCTTCATTGAGAGGTTTTGTGCCAGAGCAATCGGCACCATGAATGTGTCTAGAAGTAACAGAGACATAACTGTCCAGGATATCGTTCAGCTTCTTTAATACCTTTACTTCAACATCAGTTCCTCTCACATCAGAATTGAAGTTAGCTTTCCTGGCTTCGAAAATTGGAAAAGAGCTTTTCCAAATATGCAAACTTCCACCAGTTCTCTTTTCGTCAGAGCCTCACCAACTTCTGAAGTTCTTGCCCATTTTAAGACTTTCTTCTCGTTTGCCACTCTCTTCTTCCGTTCTTTAATAATAGCAGCATTTGATAGAGAATCGTTGTACTTGGAGGACAACCTCTCTATGGACCAGGACTCATAAATTCCCAATTTCTCAGCAGTAAGAACTTTAACTTGATCTAAAATGAGGTCAACAATTTCTGTTGCCTCAAATACCTTCTTAGAAGCTTGAACTGCAATGGATTTTCCTTTTCCAACAACCTCTACGGGTCTTGGAGCAGGTCTTGGTTCACCGATCACGATTCCTTCTGCCCGATTTCTGGAACGCATCAGTTCGAATGCAGATTGTGGTTTCTTACAGAGCTCGACAGGGAGCTCCATACGAACAACTTTCCCAGCTACAAATGAATCTTTAGGAACTGGAATGATGGGTTCACCTGCCACAAGGGAAAGAACAACACCTTGTTCTGGTTGCGATGACTCTTTAGCACTAGCGGCTACAAGATCATTTTGGACAACAGGAGACTCAATCATGTCAATAGTTTCATCATTTGGACCGACTGACTCAACAACAGGCCCTTCAGCAGATTCTCTCAAAGGAGAGAATATGGATTCAGCTTGTTCCACTATGGGAACATCAAATTTTGGCACAACAGCAAAAGATTTAGAAAACTTCACCTTTGCAGATTTAGATGCACGGGGCGCCTTTGTCTTCTTCTCCTTTGAGGCACAGGACCTCGAAGGTTTCCTCAAATAGGTTGAGAGAGTGGATAATGATGACATTGGAGTTGCAGCAAGTGCACCTGGACCTTGCTTCAATCTTGAATCAACCGATTCAGCGTCCTTCTGGTTTGGACTTTTCAGACTGGAGGAACTGGCCTCCGATTCGTTCACCGTTTTGGTTCTCTCTTCCCCTGTTGATAGAACAGAAGCATAGGGCTTTGATCGAGTGGAGGGTTTTCCACATGTCTGGTAACTAGAAGCACCAGATGCAGATTCAAGGTTGTTCTTCAACCTCGTCAGCGTGCTAACCACCGTAAGAGTAGTAAATACTCTTGGAGAGTTGATTTGCGCCGGTTCACCAACAGGAACCCCCAAATTCTTCAATAAGTGAATCATTTGAGCCGCATACGTTATACTCTCCTTTTCGTTTGACAGATAGAATGGCACGAGTTCTGAAAAAGGGTATGAGCCCAGTTTACCTGGATCCCCTTTGAGATAGCACACATATAGTCAAAACGGTCTTGACTATAGAGATTGAAGGAACCAGCTTTCCCTTGAAGCGCCTTCGCCACCACGTCGTTCAGAAGAATGAAATGCGGTTTGAATACCTTCTTGAATCCATTCACATGGATCTTCGAACCGTCTGCAGAGAAAGATGTCTTCATCTCCTCCATGATTTCTGAAGAGCGAATCAAGTCGAATAGATGACCCTCCGTCGGAAGTTCAAAGAACTCCGCATAAACTACTTCGTCGAAAGAAATCTTCGTTCCTTTGACGGTTGCTACGATGGAATCATCCACCATAACTGTCGTTTTGAAGAACTCGCGAACTTCGTCTTCGTAGAAGATGAACGGTCCGCCAGATACTTCCTTAACCCAAAATATTCTAGGGTTTGGAACATCTTTACCACTTCCGGTTGATCAAACGAATACACCGATGGAAAATCCACCTGCAAAGTACAGTGACCGAGAGTGATTTTTTTCACCATTTTTGAAAGAATATGAATCGACACAGTATTTCAGAGAGATTTAGTGAGAGAAATGCAAGAAAAACTAGGGTTCTTAAGAATTTCGAGAGATTGAAAGCTTTCAAATTCATGCAGTAATGTCCTTGTATAGATGAAAGATGGAATTACATAATAACTGTCTACTCTAGGGGTATGGCCCATTAATAAATGTTAGACGTCCTTTTTCAAGAAGTCATCATTAAAAATGAGGGTATATCAGTCATTTTCTCTAACTTGATAGACACGTGTCTTCATGTTATTAAGAGATGACTGTTTGATATTTTCAGCGGGAAAAGCAGATAGCTCTCAGCGTGGGACAACTGTCCTTAATCAGTCTAATCGGCACGTAGTTAGACGTTTTTCTTACTCCACAAATCCAATATAACACAGCGTCTATTAGATGGATGAGTCTATTAGACGCATACGTCTAATTCCGTGTTTATAAAAATCCGTCTAATGTTTATTAGACGTGTACGTCTGATTCCGCATAAAAACCACGTGTTAGACGTGTGTTCATTAGACGTGAGCATCCTTTTGTTCATGACGTAAAAACGTCTAACGTCTATTAAACGTGTCCGTCTAATTGCGTAGGTATAACACCTCAACATATAGACTTAGATGTATGGATTATGAGCAAAAATACGTCTAAGTACATAATGTTTCTTTTAGACACCCTTGTCTAATTAAACCGATTAAGGATATTCGTCCAGAGAGTATCTTTACTTCCAAAGTAATTTTTCCCTCTCATTATAATATGGACATTAGAGTTTATTAAACAATTTTGTGGTTCAAGGACCAAAACATTTTTAACAAATAAAGATATTTATTCTTCCAGAATGGCAAGTGCCATTGTTGATCTTCCAAGTCGTGTACTCAGAGAAGTATTCTTCTAGCTTCGTTCCTGATATCCTCTTGCATCAAATAGGTTGAGGGAGTGGATAATGATGACATTGGAGTTGCAGCAAGTGGGCCTGGACCTTGCTTCAATCTTGAATCAACCGATTCAGAGTCCTTCTGATTTGAACTTTTCATACTGGAAGAACTAGCCTCCGATTCGTTCACCGTTTTGGTTCTTTTTGCCCCTGTTGATAGAACAGAAGTAGAGGGCTTTGATCGAGTGGAGGGTTTTCCACCTGTCTGGTAACTGGAAGCACCAGATGCAGATTCAAGGTTGTTCTTCAACCTCGTCAATGTGCTAGCCACCGTAAGAGTAGTAAATATTCTTGGAGAGTTGATCTGCGCCGGTTCACCAATAGGAACCCCCAAATGCTTCAATAAGTGACTTAGTTGAGCCGCATACGTTATACTCTCCTTGTTCGTCTGACAGATAGAATAGTACAAGTTCTGAAAAAGGGTATGAGCCCAGTTTACCTGGATCCCCTTTGAGATAGCACACATATAGTCAAAGCGGTCTTGACTATAGAGATTGAAGAAACCAACTTTCCCTTGAAGCGCCTTCACCACCACGTCGTTCAGAAGAATGAAATGCGGTTTGAATACCTTCTTGAATCCATTCACATGGATCTTCGAACCGTCTGCAGAGAAAGATGTCTTCATCTCCTCCATGATTTCTGAAGAGCAAATCAAGTCGAATAGATGACCCTCCGTCGGAAGTTCAAAGAACTCCGCATAAACTACTTCGTCGAAAGAAATCTTCGTTCCGTTGACGGTTGCTACGATGGAATCATCCACCATAACTGCCGTTTTGAAGAACTCGCGAACTTCGTCTTCGTAGAAGATGAACGGTCCGCCCAGATACTTCCTTAACCCAGAATATTCTAGGGTTTGGAACATCTTTACCACTTCCGGTTGATCAAACGAATACACCGATGGAAAATCCACCTGCAAAGTATAGTAACCGAGAGTGATTTTTTTCACCATTTTTGAAAGAATATGAATCGACACAGTATTTCAGAGAGATTTAGTGAGAGAAATGCAAGAAAAGCTAGGGTTCTTAAGGATTTCGAGAGATTGAAAGCTTTCAAATTCATGCAGTAATGTCCTTGTATAGATGAAAGATGAAAATACATAATAACCGTCTACTCTAGGGGTATGGCCCATTAATAAATGTTAGACGTCCTTTTTCAAGAATTCATCATTAAAAATAAGGGTATATCAGTCATATTCTCTAACTTGATAGACACGTGTCTTCATGTTATTAAGAAATGACTGTTTGATATTTTCAGCGGGAAAAGCAGATAGCTCTCAGCGTGGGACATCTGTCCTTAATCAGTCTAATCGGCACGTAGTTAGACATTTTTCTTACTCCACAAATCCAATATAACACAGCGTCTATTAGATGGATGAGTCTATTAGACGCATACGTCTAATTCCATGTTTATAAAAATCCGTCTAACTCCGATGAGTTAGACTGTACGTCTAATTATATGCAATGAAAGCCAAAATCGGTCTAATGACCCTTATTAGATCCAAGTCTTATGAAGTATTGTTTTAATACACATGTATCAAAACTCATAAGTTGTTTCATCATCAAAATCTTAGTGGTTAAATTATTTCAACACTTAGTAAAATAATTTGACCCAACAAATACTATATAGGGTTATATAAACACATGATTATCCCATTTAATGTATTGAACTTTCTAGGTCTTAACCATGCCACCTCCCACTAGTTTTGTCTAGTCTTTTTGTATCTCTTGACTAATATTATCTTATATTCATTTAAAGTAAAAAAAATTTGGACATTCGCACACAAAAAAGAATATCAAAATTGTGATTTTATACTTAGAGTTTTGTATTGAATTTTTTATATTTTTTTTTAAAGTAGACCTACATCTCTAATTTAAAATTTATTTTAAACTCAAAAAAGATATTATAGAAATATTTCATTTTACACCAATTTTTTTTTAACTTTTTTAATATATATATATATATTTATGAACTTTACAAATTAAACTTAATACTTTATCAAATTCATGCACATTAAAGAAAATTATGATAAAATTAATTAATCAATAATTTATACACATAAAATAAATTAAATATCATTAATTTAATAAACGCAAATTACACTTCACAAAAAAAATAATTGTAGAGATGTAATTTTAATTATTATATGTAATGTAATTTTTATTTTTAACTATTTTTAAGAAATATAACTATTGTATTTTGTTTTTTTTTAATTTTTTATCAATATTAATTATTATTATAAATTTATGATATATAAGAAATATTAATATAAATATATAAGATAAGATAAAACAAAAAATTAAACATATATATAGACCAACTTAAAGGTTTAAAATAAATATTATAAAAAAGTTACATATTCCAATCAAACAATTAATAAACTTCAGGATTTTTTTTTAATTTTCATTCATATATGTGTATATGAATAGTATAAAACGAATATATGTTTTTTTGGAGAAAGAAGATTGTATAATCCCATTTTGGGTTTAAATTTGGGGTTTGGTTGGAGAAGAATAAATGGATTTAGGTATGAGTACGCAGACATTGGAGATGGTCTTAGTGAGTTTATCATTTTCATTTGATTCAAGCATTTTAAGTGACATCCTTCTCAAATTTTGAGAAGGTTGAGGATGTGAGAAAATGTCGATTTTAGAATAAATTTGACTTTAAACTCAATATATAATATATAATGGGTTGATAGCCAAATATCTTATCAAATAAAATTGGAAGAATAATAAAGTGACATAGAAACAACCCTAAATTATTATAGTTCGATATACAATTATATATATATATACAATTATATATATATATACAATTATATATATATATATATATATATATATATATATATTGTAAAAGTATTACTGAAAAAAATCAATTTAAATATGCTTATAACAATTAGAGCTAAGAATAAGCAGGTTTCTCTAAATATTGTTTATCTCATTACTTCCTTAATCTTAATTTGTGTACGAATTCTTCCCAAGTAGATTAGTCAAAATGCTTGGAATATCTAGATGTTAAGGGCATAAATTTTACATTAACCTCATCAAAGGAATCACGATGAGCACGACACGATCGGCACGGGCAACACAATATGCACAGGCAACACGACACGATCGACACGATATTATTGTACGCCTTAAGTCATCCATTAAGTATCGCTAGTCTAGGGTTTCTTGTGCATTCTTAAGCGCCGCTGAAATTTGTACTCGTTTACGGATTATAAGTGATCATCTCTTAGGGTTTCTGCAATATCTCTATTCTATTATTCTATTTTTTGTCATCATGGGAATAGAAAGAACAAAAGTAATAAATCTAAATAAGTCAGAGAGTTTGTGCTGGAAGGAATTAAGCAACAGTCAAAGAAATTGAAAGAAAATTTGAAAAAATTGAATAAAGAATAGTAGGATAGTAACACAAGTAAGAAATTTACTCTAATTACTGCTGAGAAAATTCCTATAAAAAATAATGCAAAAAAATAGGAGGATAATAAAGAAGTTTGGAAGAGACGCTATAATGAAAGAGATAATTTGTTTGGGCTCAAGATTCAGATTATAAAGCTCTTTATGCATGTCAAAAAGGGAGAAATTGTCATTAATAAGGAGATAGAAAATAGTAAATTACAATTCAACTCAACATTCACTATCTTTAAGACTAGAATCTATTGAAAAAATTAAAAAATATGTCGAAATTGTCCAATGGTCAGTTGCTATAATGAAGAATCTGATTAAGGCTCCCAAATCTAAGTTCTATACTATCAGGAGCAACTCGACATGGAAAACTAATGATGTATGGAAGAACAACAATACAAAAAAGGCAGAAGATCATGCCAATAAAGGGAAAATCTATATGGGCAATATACAGACAAATTAAAAATGGAGGTACTGAATTTTCTATTTGAATTTAAATTTCCTACTGAAGTATAGGAAAACTATATAAAGAAATAGGAAAATGTAGTTATGAGAAACTACATATAATAAAATAGAGTATCCTTCCCAATTACTAAAGAGGCACTATTGAAGCAATGGATGAAAAATCTCTGGAGAAGAATTCAACAAATGTTCATGATCTATATTTCCTTAAATTCAAGAAGGGATCTAATTTGGAAGAAATTCTAGAAATTTGCATACATATATAGGATCCAGCTATATGAAGTTGAAAAATGGTTTAAAGAATTGAACCTATTGAGTAAACCAAAGAAACTACACAGATATGGTTCAACTTTTGAAATATACCTGCACATATGTACAATTTTGAAGTCCTTAGTCATTTTATAAGTTTATTGGGTAGACCATTATACATGGACCCAATTATTGTAGTACTAGAGCACATGTGATTTTCTAGAATTAGCATTGAGGTGTATCATATAAGCACACTGCCAAAAAGTATGACAGTAGTAGACAGAAAAATGAAAACTTACTGTCATAGAAATCACTTATGAGTGGAGGTCATACAGATGCTCTTTCTGCAATATCTTCAAATATGCAAGTCCAAATTATGATTTGTTTAAGAAAGAAGATCAGAAAATTCATAAAGGCAGAAAGTATGATGTAGAGAAATGAAACATGGGTACCTATAATCAAATAAAAAATGTGGTTAAAAGAAGGAAACATAAGATACATAAAATTATAAGATACATAAAATTATGTACAAGAAGAAAATATTACAAAGAAGGAGGTTTAACCTCTACCTAATCATGTTGAAGAGATAGTTGAGGATCGCAATTAAATCAAATTAAAATGATTACTGATGATAACATAGAGGAATATACTCAAGTTAATCAAGAGGAAGAAGATAATCCAATGTTGATATAGAGGAATCCAAAATTGTTGAGGATTCAAAGCTGAAAGGAAATGAAGACAATGAAATATAAATTAAAGTTGATAACAATAAGTTGAAGAGCCAATAAATCCTGAAGAATAATTATTTCTATCAAATCAAAACGGGTTCATATAAAGAAACAAATCAAAATGATAATAGACAATATTCATAAACCTCTTCAGTTCATCTCCATTTCATTGCAAGAGGAAGGGGAAGAGGAAGACAACTTTTTGATATAAAAGATTAGTATAAAAATAAAAATTATGATTGGGATAATTAGGATTTGATACAATTTATAATATTTGTTTGTAATCTCTGTTTGTATGTTTGATTGTTACTAATCACATTCTTTAGGGTCGTTTGATTGTTATATTTTAATCATATCTAGGGTTTATAACAATCCGTAATTTTAATAAGTTAGTAGAGAGGTACACTTTTTATATATATGTCCATCTAGCTTTATTCATTGACGAGAAAATATTATATATACATTTCAAAGTAAAAAACTTTTAATTCATACACACACAAAAATTTAAATCATGATTTTTTTTAGAAATACAAAAGTTATAAATTTAATTGAACAAATATAATCTTTTTCCAGTTTTCAATATTTTGTCGTCTTCTATTAAGAATTTTACTTCGAGTTTTGTACTTAAATCTTTTATATTTTTTAGAGATATACTTACATGGTGTATTTGTCTCGATATAAAATCAATGAATATGTTCTCGTCCTAGATAAAAAAAAGAGTAAGCTCTTAAATTCATCTCCACTTGTCTTATTGCTTTAGTTAGTTAAGTATTTTCAATATATTCAAGCATTTTAAAGAAGATCCTTCCCAAATAGATATGGGGAAGTGAGAACATATGGAGCATGTTTAGAATAATTTGACTATAAACTCAATATATAACTAAAAATATATATATTTTAAAATATCCTAACCAAACATTAGTAAAACTACATAAAAGAAACCCTAAAGTTTGAGATATATTCGGGGTCGATGAATTGCGGTGTGATGTGGCTCCTCCAACCTACCACGACCATGCTTTCTTCCTTTCGCTATTATTTATCGCGTTAAGGTCTTTGTTTATTATTCTATTACAAACTTCGACCTCGATTTACGTCCATCGTCCGATACTGAGACCTGTCTTTTTCATTCTTTATAATCATCTTTTCCTAAATACAATTAAAATAAAATAGAGTGATTGGAATAGTACAAAGAAAACAAAATATATATATATATATATCAATTAATTAGAAGATATCAATTTTAATATGCTCATAACAATTAGAGCCTAATAATAATTAGGGGTTTTATAAACATTCATCATCCCACTTTTTTAACTTCCTAACCCATATAATGACATGAAACACATTCATGCATATGCATGAGAAACCGAATATATTACAAATTTAATTCAACAAATGTTATCTTAGTCTAATTATGTCTCACTCTGGTATGAATTCTATTTCAAAATTTGTCCTTAATCTTTTATTTCATTAAGATGTGCAAATTGAAGATTCTATATTTTGCATTTTTGTACATAAAATCAATAAATATGTTGCTCTTAAATTGATCTCTACTTGTCTGGTTACTTTAGTGAATTGATTATTTTCAATAGTTTTAACCATTTCAAGGGCAATCCTTGTCAAATGATGGGCAAAGATGCTAAACATATATACATGATTATGTTTGGGAACAAATTTGAAATTAATCTCATTATATAATTGAAAGTTTATTGATAATTAAAAGCAACCCTAAATTTTGATAGGTCGAAGGTTATATGTATATGTGTAAATAATGGTAACATCATAACAAAAATCATTTTAAATATGTTCATAACAATTAGAGCCTAATGCTAGCTAACTATGGTTGTATAAACATCATTTATCCTTTTTTGACTTTCTGATCCTTAACAATAAGGATTCCTCCCTCGCAACTAACTTTATCCATTCTTTTCTACATCCATCTCTATTGATGTTATTTTATATTCTTTTGAGAGTAAGGTTTGTGCACACAAAAAAAATTACAAAATCACAATTTTCAAGAGATATCAAACATATTACAAATTTAATTCAAGAAATCTTATCTTATTTCAGTCGTCTCATTTCGATAAATATTATACTTCTAGTTTTGTACTTAATATTCAATAAATGTGAGAGATACTTGCATATTGGATATTCTATATTTTGCATTTGCATTATATAAAATCAATAAATATGTAACTCTTAAATTGATCTCAACTTGTCTTTTATCATTCTCAACAAATTCAACGGCAATCTTTCCCAAATAGATTGTCAGCAATATTTAAAATATATCGATCATGTTTGGAAATAAATTTGACAATAACCTTAATACATATTGAAACTTTTTAATTTATACTAATAAAATATTCTATCATGAATGTACGTGGTAAAATGTATTATTATAAACGAGAAAGTAAAATGAAAAGTTTGCTCAATAATACGATATATATAAATATATATTTATTTATAATTTAAGAAAATGAATATTAAATTATATGGTATATTTTTGTAAATAAAAGAGAAGTTTGTATTTGTCAAAATCAATATCACTATTTTGTTATTGTAGGTAGGTTTTATCCATAGCTTACAAACTTGTCAATATATATATATATATCCAGAATCATGTTACTATAAATGACATTACATCAAAATGTATTTTCGGCCACCCATAAATGTCAATGCATACTAAGTGTTGGTAAAAGTCAAAACTTAAAAAGGTTTTGTCAACCTTTAAATATGTACACCAACCTTTATTAATTTTTTTTCATATACCTACTTATTAATAACCTTATAATTTAGTTACTCAAAATTATAATATTCTTTTAATTTTACTTTTTAACTTTATAAATATTTTATTTAATTATTTTAATTTTAAAACATTAAATTTGACTTAAAATTTTATTAAATTTTAAATTTAATTATTATTTTTTTATACCATAACTAACCCTTGTCTTTTAATTAATTATTATTTAAATTTAATTAAATTAAAAATTAAAAATAAAATAATATAAACTAAAAATAAATAAAATATTATATTAAACCTATATTTGTTTAATATTATGGTTATAAAATAATTTGTTAAATCTATATTGTTTTAAAAAGCTCATAGTTCATTGGGCCTAGCCTATTTCTTTTCTTGCTAACTTATTTATTCTTTTTTTAAAACTAACATATTGCAAGTTATGGAAAGGGAGTCTCTTCTCCGGTTCTACTCCACGCTCCGAACTCTCCAAGACTCCATCGCGAAACAACGAATCCAACTCTCCAAACTCCATTTATCCTCCCGCAAAAGGTAATCATTGTATTCTCATTTTTCTGATCTATTTTCCTTTGAGAAATCAACCTATGAGAAGCAATTAGGGTTTTAGTATATTCGACTTGATTACTAACGAGAGTCGATTCTTCTTTTGAGGTACGATTATAGATTAATTTGGCACATATCTGGTTAATTTATATTACTACTTTGTATTACTGAGATTTTATCGAGTTGCTTAGGAATTTTCGTTGGTCAAGGTTAAATATGGAGGAGTATTTAGAATTAGCTCTGTTAGTGACAGAATCAATAAGGTGAAGGATAATTCAGATATTCGAAATCTTGAGTTGGAATCATTAAACCTAGTGGTAAACCAATCCGAGCATCTATTCCATTCAATGAATGCGTTAGATATTTTGTGAGAAACTGATACTATAGTTATATTGAACGTGCCCATCTGAAATCAACTATTTAGACACATACATTGTTAATTTGCAATAAAGCTGCTATAAATGTCAACATCTGTAACAAATCTAATTTCAATGCTGGTTATTTAAATTTTGTGAAGGATGTTGAAATTCAATTAGTCCATAAAATTTACAAGCATTTTCTTCATATCATTTGTCCTTGTAGTGCATCACTATCCCTAGATTAGTGTTTATATGGCTGATAATTTTGTCTTTTAATTGTGAATGTTATAAATGTCAAAATCCACAACAAATCAAATTTAAAGTGTGTTTATTTTAAATATTTTGAAGGGGGTTGAAAATTTGTCCTTGTAGTGCAACACTTGTAGAAGTGCATTACTATCCCTATATTAGTGTACTATCTAGATAATTATGTCTTTTTTAGGCGTTGTAAAGGTCTTTGTACTATGTATTAGAGCCGAGTTGCACATATTCCTAAGAATGAAGTGGCCCATTTACTCTCTGTTAGGAGAAAATTTAGTAAAATTCATGTTGGTAGTTGGCCTCGTGTCAAGAATGGGAAGTATAGAGTTGAACTTGTGCAGGTAATCTGTTTTCTATTTTCAGCTAGGATATTGATGATTTCTATTTTGTGTTTCTGTCCTTATATATCTTCAGAGAATATTGGTTTTTGCAATGATTGGGAGCTTTTATTATCTTAAAATTTCAATCTTTATTTACAGGTTATACATGTGAATGAATCAAGAAAAAAAACTACAGTAAAGTTGATTCCAGGAATCAACTTTACAGTTGATGTTAGAAAATTTTGTTAAGTCTTTATTCTATTTACTGACACACTTACAAATTTATGCATTTTATCTTTACTTTTTAAAGAAGATTGTTGATATAAAAATACTTGCTTTCAATCCAAGAAATAGATATATTTAATTTTGAAGCTAGTGATGTTGATATCTATCTTATCTATTTGTCGAGATTTCATTTTGATACTAAAAATGTTTTTAGGTTTAAAGATAAAAGGTTTCTTTTTAGAATCTTAATGATATTTAGAACACCACTTTATTGCTTGAACTTATTAGGTTCTATCTGAAATCATTATCTGAAATTATTGATTCTACTTGTATTCTTTCTTAAGCTGCTAATATTAAAATGATTTATGCAAATATACTTTGATGCTTGAAACACTATTTGTGTATTGGTTGAGGGCCAAGATTGTTACTTCTTAATTTGAGTATTCTAAGGATTGTGTTTTAGTCCAGAAAAATGATAACCAACTATTACCAAATGAGTCATCTCCTTTATGCTGACCAACAAAATGTGTTTTAGTCCACAACAACAAGATTCTAATAATAAAGAATGGTTGTTTGAACTTTATGGTGACCATGGTGTACGACACCTATTTACCTCTCTTTATATGCTTCACTAATTCTTGGTATTGTCTTCTGTATAACTTTTTAATCATGTTCTTGTATGATTTTTAAATTATGTTTTTTTTTTCTTCTTAATATTTATTTATTTGCAGATTCCACCGATCTTAAGAATTCTCTCACTGGGACAAAGGTTTTATGTGATTCTCAATTTTTTATTGGAACACCTCACTGTGCGGATAATGTGACTTGTTTATATACTGAGGTTTATGGAGATGGAAGTTATAGTCTTGGCTACTTTGTGAAAGATCTTGTCCAATATGATGGTGTATCAGGAGATCTGCAAACTATGACAGCAAACCAAAATTTTATATTTGGGTATGCTCATACCTATATCCATGTTTTCATTCATGCTACTATGCTACAGACGTGGTAGATGTCCCATCTTGAAATGATCTTTGCTCACATACATACGAATGATACGATAAAGCTTTCTAATCTCATTGTTTTATCAATAATAAATATGAAAAATGGACTTTTCGAAACTGATCAGAATACAAAATTTAATGGTGATGTGCATGTTTCATGGGTTTGAACCAAATAATTTGCTATTGGGTGATCAAATATGTTTACAATCCTAACTGTTACTCTTAAGGATAGTGATGATTAGCTGATATCTAAAGTATTGGTTTAGTAACTTGAGTTGTAGTAATATTTGAGGTTTTGTTTTCTCCTCTATTAATACTACATAGTGTGTTTACATTGCTTTTTGACTTATTTTGATGTTCATGCTAGATGCGGTGCGAGTCAATCTGGCGATCTAGATTCGTCTAAACATGCTCTTGATGGAATAGTTAGTTTTGGAAAATCAAACTCTTCTTTTATATCCCAACTTGCTGCTTCTAGGACAGTGAAAAAGATTTCGCACATTGTTTGGATGGTGTGAATGGTGGAGGTATTTTTCAATTAGGCATGTTGTGCAGCCAATGGTCAACACGACTCGTTTCTTACCAAACAAGTATGTACTATGTAGTATCATGTTATCAACTATCTGAATTGCATAAACATCTTTTACATTTTAACTTTAATTTTGATATTGATGACCATTGATTAACTAGCCGTGACATAAATTTTAGGCCACATTACAATGTCAATATGACAGTAATTCAAGTTTGGTCTGAATTTCTAAATCTAACAACAAATGTATCACATGCTGGAGACTATAAAGAGACAATAATTGACAGTGGTACAATTTTGGCTTACTTCTCAGATGCTATATACCAGGCATTAGTGAAGAAGGTGAGCTAATCCATTATTCCAACTGTTGTTTCATTAGACTCATTAAATCTTGGTTTTTTTAGCAGAAAACAATTAATAATCTTGATTTTACCTGACATTCTTTTTGTTTCTATCAGATTCTCTGGCAGCTTGATATAAAGTTACAAACCCTTCATGAGCAGTATACATGCTTTCAGCACCCTGGAAGGTATGTAGCTCCTCGTGAGAAAGTTGGTATCGTTTACGCATTTGTGTGCTTAAAAATAAATATTGTTTTATTAAAGTTAGTTTTCTTTGGCCAAATACTCTGAATACTTTTGTAAGGTTGATGCTACTTAATAATATCATCATAGCTTTTTGTTTTATTCGTTTTTCGGAAATTCAGTTGAAGCTTGGTCATTCTCTTATTTAAGATTTTGTTGAAACTTATTTACATATTCAATATCAGGCTAAAGATAGCTATTACATTTTACACTTATTGCAGTATGGATAATGATTTTCCTACTGTCACCTTTCATTTTGAAAATTTAGTCCTCTTGAAAGTGTATCCTAATGAGTATGTCTTCCTCTTTGTAAGTATCTTCCCTTGTTTAGACTGCTCAATAACATGATTATTATGCTTTTGAGGCTACTTTGCAAACCAGATGTTGTTACTTTGTAATCCTAGTACAGTTGTGTGAAGTTAAGGCTTTCAGGTTTTTCTGTACTGCATAGTTTATGTTGTGTGGTCTAGTAGTGAATTACTGAAGAATCAACTCATGCACCTTTTATTTGAAGATTGGATGGCAGGAGTGGGTACATCTTTAGGAGTGGGTACATTAACAGATGGAGAAAGATGGGGTGCTGGTGGTATATCCACAGAAAGGTGATCTTATTTATTATGTTAGTTAGGTCTTTAGTTAATGTGAAATTGCTTTTCTCATTCTTTTTTATTGAATTACTCTTTGGAAATCAAATAATACTTAGTAGGGTCCAATTATTAATTGACCATCTCTTTGCCTTTTCTGCATTTTATTTGTTGGTTGTACCAACATTTTTAGAGGTATCGCATAGTTGTGCATAGTCAAATGTCTGTTAGCATTTGATTCCTTATGTTCCCGGCCACAAATTTCTGGACCAGATTAATGACTGAATCTTGTTTGTTAAGTATTTTTTGGTTATGTACTCATCTGACATGAAAATGGTCTTTGTTACAGATGAAACCATTGAACCATTTGCCAGCATTTGTGGTGCAAAAAGGTATGCATGCCACTTTGTTTGTCATTTTGTTTTTTTAATATAAGTGTTGAAACCATTGTCAGTATTTGTTGTTTACTCATTTGATTTGAAAATGAGAATTGTGAATACATTAATAGAAGTTGAGAAAAGCAAGTAGAGGAAATTGTTGATGCATTAATAGAAGCTGAGGCAACTATATCGGCACTCAAATCGCCTAAGGATACCAAATCGCCTAAGGATACCAAATCGCCTAAGGATACCAAAATCGCCAAAGGATACCAAATCGTCAAAGGATAGATGAAATTGTGATTAGTAAAGTTATTTTCATCTCAATAAAATTATTTATTTGAAATTTAATGTATTTTATTTAAATAAATAGAATTATATGTAATAACATTAATTAATGTTCTTTTTATTTAAATATTTAATTTTCTTATTATCTTTGAGATATTATTTTTATTCAATAATTTAATTTATAAAAAAATTAAATATTAAAATATCATTTTAAAAGAATTGTTAAAATAATAGTTTAAAATAAACTAGACTTTGGCGACGTTTGAAATATTGTTAACAACGCTTAAATAAGCGTCGTTAAATGTCTCCCTTTCGGAAACCCTTAAATTAGTAGTACCGACGCTTAAATAAGCGTTGTTACAACTTCCGCCCACCCTGCTTTTGGCGACGCAATTATAAGTGTCAGTAACATTTATGGCGACGCTTTTAAAGGTTGGCAGAGATCTTTTTAAGCGTTCTTTTTTGTTGTAGTGTGATTCGACGTATTTCACTGAAATTTCTCCACAAAGTTTACAAATAATAAGAAAGAAGGGAGATAAAAGTCATTCAATATGTTAAATTTATCTTATTGTACAGCATATTAAAAAAATACAATGATTGATAATGCAAGACAATTTATTCTCAAACAATTCATGGCCCTTGTTTTGTATTTGGATTTTTCAAAATCAATTATCACATCACTATCTCTCTCATCTATCAAATCAATTAAAGACTTGTTTGATTTAGCGTTGATAAGTTACGTATAGACGTTTGCGTAATAAACTGTTATAGTAAGTTTGCGTAATAAGCTCACGCAAAAAATTAAACACATTTTTGCGTTTAAACTTAATTTTCTCTCTTCCTTCCTCCTCAGCGTTTAAGATTATAATCTCAACGTTTTTCACTCTTATTATTTTAATATATTTTTTTTATTCTTTTTTCTCATCTATTTCATTCATTTCTAATTATTTTATTCATTCTCTCTCATCAATTTAATCTATTTTTAATCATTTTATTCATTATCTCTCCTCTATTCCATATATTTATAATATTTTTATATATTTATATAAAATTGTTATAATAAAAAAACATACATTTAAATATATTTTTATTTATTATTTATAATATATGTATCTTAATATATAAAATAATTAAGCAAAATATAAAATATAAATACATTATGATTTTTTTATTTACAATTATAGTTTTAGAAATATAAATACCTTAATTATCTAAAAGTATCGAATTATAATTGAAATGAATAATAATACGAAAAGGGTGATGGAACTCGAAATTAAATATACAATTGAAAGATTTGGTAAGAGAGATGTGGAAATGTGAAAAATATATATAATAATAATAAATTGTTATTTTTGTTCATATAATTTATTTTAGAATATATTGTTTTTTTAATTTAAGTCATTTATTAATATTTAAAATTATATATGAAAAAAAACTTATAAAACTTAATATATTAATATAATATATTTTTTTAATTTAAATCATTTATTAATTTTTATAATTAAATTAATAAATATATATAACATTATATATATAATATTAATTATTAAATAATATTAAAATATAAAAAAGAAATAAGCTAGATATATAAGCTGAATCACACATACCCAAACTTAACGATTAAATAAGTTAAAATCATATAAAACGTGTGAATAAGCTAGATAAGTGGGTGTCAATAAGCTCGAATCAGCACTAATTTATTAATCAAAATATTAAAATAATTTCTATTTTAAATTATTATTATTTATTTTCTTTATTTATATATATATATGAATATCTTTTAAGTCTTTTTATAAAAAAAATATCATCATTTCTTCAAAATCATCGTCCATAATCATTATTTTCTCTCTTCATCCTTAGATTATTTAATAACTGGAATGAACAAGGCCATGGTTAATTCACCATCTACAAATCATCAATTGATAACTCACAATATCCCATAAAAATCATATCTAATAGAGAGAAAGAACATAAAGAAGTAATGACAAATATAGTTTTCAGATTTTATTTTGCTTACCATGAAAATAAAAATCACTTCAATTTATTACATAGAAAACTGAATGACTGACTCAGTTCTATCCTTTTTTTTATTTAATGCAAAATTTTCATAACACTCCTGCTCCATTTATTTGATGAGAAATTTCTCCATTAAAATAAAGAAATAGAGAAATGAGCTTCTCCTCTTTTCTTCTCCACTCAGCTCAATATTCAGTAAATCCACTCTGGAGGCAAACATAGTTCTGGCGAAAACATTTTCCTCGACACTTTTCTCTTGCACAGGCTGAGGAGCATCATCCTTAATTACTTTGTAGCATCATCCTTAATTACTTTGTAGACTAATCACAAAATGAATATATATTAGCTAAACCAACATAAAACACTTGCAAAACAAACAAAATACACGATTAATTAAATTTAAACAATAATATAATTTAAATTATTCAATAAGTTTTAAAATTAAAGATTTTATCTTTACATAAAAGTTTAAAGGTAGGTGGGCAAATTTTGATGTTTATTTCAAACCTAAATCATACCAAAAACCTTCAATGTGTAACCCACAAAGAAAATGAAAAAAAAAAGTTAAAATAGCCTAGGAATGAAGAATGAAGAATTAAAACATTTGCAAAAATGTTCCTAGTTTCTTTATTCATTTAAATAATTGTATATATAAATTATTCCTATGGAAGGGATACAATTTTTTTCATAATATTATTATTGTCTAAATATATTTAAATTACTCAATCTTTAGTAATAAAAATAAATATATATTTTTTTTAATTGAAAACATTCAAAAACAAGTCTCCACTTACTTGGTCGATTTCTAGCAGAAGTTTTTCCTCTGGCAGTCGGAATGAACACGCCAGTTCCGCCGCTTTTCCTGCCGGCACCAGCACCACTCTCTTTCAGATTCACCGGTGCCCTAAATAGGTGTTCATTGTAGCCGCCAATCTGAAATTTTATTAAATAACTAGATCATCCCACATTCACACGTCCTCAAAACAATACAAAACCCATATATAATAGATGAAAAAAAAAGTACCGGAACCGGAAATTGGACACGGTTCTGATGCGAGTAAGGAGCCTCCGGTCTGCTAGGAATTGTGAAACTTGACGGACGATTATTGGTCATCAGATCTTGACGAACGGGATAACCGAAACCCTGGCGAGTTTCGAAACGAGTTAGAGAAATGCGAATTGATCGATGAATCAAGAGAAGAGAAAGAATATTTTACCTGTGGCTGTGGTGGAACTAGAGGCCTTGTGTTCATTGGCGATACGGCGACGTTTCGTTTCTGACGCTGGTCGAGTAAAGACTCGATGTCGGTGAATGGAGCAGGCCTCTTGTTGTAGAAAGGCTCCTCCTGAAGGATATCAGATAGAAGCCATAACTGTGCTTCTTTTACATTTTGAGGGAATTCCATTTCTGCAGAGAAGAGAAGTTGCAGGAGGGAGAGAGAGACTGTGACTGTGACTTGGACTTGTGACTGTGAGAGAGAGGGAAGGGGTTTTATCGGGCGGGTTTTACAAATACAAGAGCAGGCGCCAATTTATGGACGCAACTTTTCATTTTATTCCTAATTAATTACATGTTAATAATAAATATATAATAATCTTATTCACAGATTTATAATAAAAAGCCTTTACATAAATATTAACTCATAATTTGTTTAGTCTAACAATTAGTTATATATATTAATAGAGATATTAATATTACATACATAAATTAATAATATTATATGTGAGTATTATATGATTTATAATTAATAATGTCCTTAAAACATGAATTAGAATTTTAGTTTTAATTGACAGTTGTCTATAATTCAATTTTTTTAATGTTTATTAAAAAAATTGAATAAACTTTAATAAAATTAGTCAAAATATTTATAATATTTCCTATTTTTCCTCTAATATACATATTGACATTCAAATTGAATGTAATTGCACATAAATTAGTTATTACATTTTTATTTTTAATAGTTATTTAAAATGATTATATAATTTAAATTGGACCATTACAATCTACTTTGGCCTAATTTGAATCCAGTTATTTAATTTTATGAAGCAATTAGCTAGTAATATTAAAAAAAATTATAATAACAGTCTACACTTTAAAATATGTCAATTTTGAGAGTAACCATTGAAAAGAAGGGTTTGAATACAATCATGTACATTTACATCTGTACTCTGTTTTGGGCTGTTTTTACATTTTACATTTCAATTTCATTTCACCTATAAATATAAAAATAAAGTCAACAATTATTAATATATATTATTTATCTACAAATCAATTATTAATAAATATTCCTTATCTACCCATCAATTATTAATAAAACTTTTTATCTAGAAATTTAAATTGATAATATTAAAATAAATATTGCATTTAATTAGTTAATGTAAATAAAGAAAATAATAGAAAGACAATTGAATGACATCACACTCCAATAGATAATTAAAACATATTTTTAAAATATAACTGTTAAAAATGTAATCTTGAAAATTTTGTAATTAGATTTAAAATATGTGGTATAATTTTAATATATATATTTTTAAATAATCCATGCAATTATAATGAATAGTCATTTAAGCATACAACAATAAAAGCATTATATTTGTGAAGAAAATCACACAAATAATACAAAATTAATGTGTGCGGAGATTTTTCAAAGGGCAATGAACTCTCTGACTAAATTTGTCGATTTCCCACATTGAACCTCAACTAATGTTGGATAATAGCATTTTGAAGGATCTACTGTTAGAATTTTTAAACTAGTTTTATAAATTTCATTAATGAATGGAAATTAGAATGTGGGTAATAAAATCAAATCAAATTCACATTAAATTCAAACGTGAATTAAAGGATTAAATTTGATCCAAATGTATAATTTAAATCAATTAATTTACATGTTAATAATAAATATATAATAATCTTATTCACAGATTTATAATAAAAAGCCTTTAACATAAATATTAACTCATAATTTGTTTAACAATTAGTTATATATATATTAATAGAGATATTAATATTACATAAATAAATTAATAATATTATATATGAGTATTATATGATTTATAATTAATAATGTCCTTAAAACATGAATTAGAATTTTAGTTTTAATTGACAGTTGTCTATAATTCAACTTTTTAATAAAATTAGTCAAAACATTTCTAATATTTCCTAATTTTCCTCTAATATACAGATTGACATTCAAATTGAATTTAAATGCACATAAATTAGTTATAATATTTTTATTTTTAATAGTTATTTAAAATGATTATATAATTTAAATTGTACCATTACAATTTACTTTGACCTAATTTAAAACCAGTTATTTAATTTTATGAAGCAATTAGCTAGTAATATTAAAAAAAATTATAATAACAGTCTACACTTTAAAATATGTCAATTCTTAAAGTAACGATTGAAAAGAAGGGTTTGAATACAATCATGGACATTTACATCTTTACTCTGTTTTGGACTGTTTTTACATTTCAATTTCATTCCACCTATAAAAATAAAATCAACAATTATTAATAAATATTCTTTATCTACAAATCAATTATTAATAAATATTCTTTATCTACACATCAATTATTAATAAAACTTCTTTATCTAGAAATCTGAATTAATAATATTAAAACAAATATTGCAATTAATTAGTTACTGTAAATAAAGAAAATAATAAAAAGACAGCTGAATGACAGCAAAATCCAATAGATAATTAAAACATATTTTAAAAACATAGCCCTTAAAAAAGTAATCTTGAAAATTTGTACTTCAATTTAAAATACTGTAGTTATATTTGTTTTTTTAAAATGATCCATGCAATTACAATATATAGTCATTTAAGCACACATTCATAAAAACATTACATTTGTGAAAAAATATCAAATAAATATTAATAATACAAAATTAATGTATGCGGAAATTTTCCAAAAGTGCAATGAGCCGATTTCCCACATCCAACTTCAAATAATGTTAAGATGATTGCATTGTGAAGGATCCGCAATAGTCATTCGAGATTGTTGAAGGTTCTACGATTGTTCTCCATCCAAATCACCTACTAAGAAATAATGGGGATATAACCTCATTGTTTTGGGCCCGCAAATCTGGTTGCCTCAATCTATGTTTCCCAACACACACCAATGATTGCCGGTACAACCCAATAAATATTAGTAAAACTCCAAAGAAAACTCCAAATACTAGCGACATCCTTACAATGTAAAAAGAGATCAGGGATTGTCTTCACATCTTAAGACACACACGATATCGACTAACTAAGATAAGATCACTGCGCATACATCTATCATCAGTTAGAATACCATTGTGGATCGCACTCCATCCGAAAAAAGATTTCTTAGCGGGAATTCTAGTCTCCCATAATTTCTCTCAGCACAACTTAGTTGAAACAACTTTATCAAAGAAATGATAACAATGTCCCACATCAAACTTAGACAAATTTTTCCATCGTATTGTGTCATGGTTCAACAGAGACATCGCTTTGTTGGCTACTAATTAATGATAACAATCTATTATGTGAAGAACTTTTCTCAAATGATAACCTCATTTTATAGATCATACGATGTGCAAAACCTTGAGAGCGATGGTCATACATATTATTGGTTGTGGTATCTCTAAAATTATTAATAAAGGCCCAACACGAGGACGAGAACAACAAAACTCTTACGATAATTTTTCCACATGATTGATATGTTACTCTATATTCTACATCCTACAGGACGATTGAATTTTTATAAACCAACTAGACCAATTAAATCCATATCTGTTAGGAATATATATATATATAGAGAGAGAGCCAGAATTTTATTATTCATTGAGACATTCTCTTCTTTAGCGATTACACTTCTTCGTGTTGTCACTACGATTGCGTGTTAAGATCAATATATATAGAGAGAGATAGCCATAATTTTATTATTCATTGAGACATTCTCTTCTTTAGAGATTACACTTCTTCGTGTTATCACTACGACTGCGTGTTAAGATCAAATGTTTAAACGGTGTCTCTAATGTTGATCTACGCAAAGAAACAATGTTAACAAATCTATAACATTTCTAGAAAATAATGTTGATCAAAACTTGCTAGACCAATGAAATGTCTCAACGATGTCTCTAATGTTGATCAAAACTTGCTAGAGTCTTAAATTATTTATCTTATGGATAATTTGAATTCACCAACATAAAATCCATTAAAGAGAAACAATTTTTGTGTGTCTATCTATACATCTAACATGTCATATTTTTTAGGTGGATGTCATAACCGTTTCAAGGATTGTGACTTTTATTTGAGACACGTGCTTATGAGCGGTCATTGATTGATTAACCAATGAGTGCAATGGTTAAAAGTTCTCTATTATATTTAATGATATAATTATAATATATTATAATTAATTCATAATCAATTAATCATTAATTAATATCACCCTTTTTCTTTCCTATATTTAATTAGTTTTAGTTTGTAAAATTAAGTTTAATCTTAAACTTAATATTAACATATATTTTATCCCTTGACACTCAATTAACCCCTCAATTAACCCTCATCTTGTGACTCACACTTTTTCCTATATATTTTTTATCCCTCGGTAAACTACCCACCCATTTTAGTCGACCTCAATTGATGACACACCTTTTATATATCATCAAACTCAATCACTAACCCTTCAATTGACCATCATCTTGTGACATACTTTTTCATATGCCTCTTTATCCTTTCGGTAAACCACCCACTAATCTTAATCTTACGACTCATACATTTTCATATGCCTCTATCCCTCGACAAACCACTCACCATCTTAGTCAACCTCTCTTTTACACCCACTTCAACAAATCAACAACCAATCCCAATTGATCATAGACCTCTTATCCAACATCAAACATACCACTAACCACCACCCGACATCCATCTCGTGACCTCACACTTTCAAATGCTCGTTAAACCAACCATTAATTCCAACCTCACACTCGACAAACCACCCACTACTCGACATTCATCTCGTGACCTCACACTTTCAAATACTCGTCAAAATAACCATTAATTCCAACCTCACACTCGACAAACAACCACTATCTCACCTCCATCTCATTACCTCACACTTTCAAATTCTTGACAAACCAACCATTAATTTCAACCTCACACTTGACAAACCATCCACCACCCAACCTTCATATTCGTGATCTCACACATTCAAATTCTCGCCAAACCAATCACTAATTCTGACCTCACACTCGACAAACCACACACCACCCGACCTCACACTTTCAAATTCTTGTCATATCAACCTCTCACACTCGACAAACCACCGACCACCCGATCTAAATCTCGTGACTTCACACTTTCAAATGCTCTCCAAACCAACAACTAATTTCGACCTCACACTTTCAGATGTCGATCATTTGTTTAAAAGTTGCGCCACCATATATAATAGTAAAGAATGCATTCTTGAAAATATAAATTTGTATGTTTTTAGATTTGAACCCTAGTCTTAAACATTAAATGTGAACACTTAAAATTCTAGACAACTTATGATTGTTATAATAATTTTATTATTTTGTGTATTTATATATTTTTTGCATTTAATATTTATTACGAATTGGTTAATTTTTATATTAACCAAAAAATTATTTATATATATATATATATATATATATATATATATGATGAGAGAAAAAATATATGATAAAAAATAAAATGTATTTATATAAAATTAATGATTAAAAATAATATATTATAAATATAAGATAACCCTATTTAATATATATATTATATATAGATAATTGATAAAAAAATATATATATTTTATATGATTAGTGAGAATATATATATATATATATATATATATATATATATATATATATATATATATATATATTTAGGTGTGGGAAAAAAATACCGATATTAAAGATATATCGAAAATATCGATGTTTAAGGTATACTGAAAAAAAGGTAAGGTATTATACCGATACCGAAATTATTGGGACGATAAAGGTGTGAGATTTTTAAGATTTTGATATATCGTGATATACCGAAATACCAAAATAGTATTTATAGTTAATATATATATATATATATAATAGGAAAAAAGCTCATTTAGACGTATGTACTTGTACAACTATTTAGACGTATATTTCTTAAATTCTCATTTTTTTTAAAATTTAACAACTTATTTATGAATTTTATGTTTTTATTGTAATATTTTTTTTGAAAGATTTTTTCTTATTTAATTTAATATAATAAAAATGAAAAAGGATTTTTTTTATTTAGTTTAATATAAATAAAAATGAAATTAATAATTTTTTATTTATTTTTTATTCACGAGTAGTAAATGAATTGTTTTGTCTAATATTTGATTATTACTCTTTTGATGTTTGATGAATGAGTTTTTATTATTATCCAATTCTTAATTATTAATTAATTTATTTTTGTGTCGAAGGATTTTTTTGTTGAAAGAATTTTCATTGTTATATTCAATTATTGGGATAAACAAATTTAAAATAATTAATAATTAATATAAATATAAAAAATATATAAAAAAAGAAGAAGAAATATAGAGTTAAAATAATTAATAATGAATACTCATATATATAAAATAAAATTAAAATAATCAATAAATACCTATAAAAAATTATAAAAAAGAAAAAAAAGATAAGATTCATTTATTAGTAATAAATGAAATAATAAATGAAAAGAAAGAGAGAGAAAATATATTAATATTTAATTAATAAATATATAAATTTAAAAATAAAAGTTAACCATGGTTACTAAAAGAAGCTAAATGAGCCAATTTTTGATAGTACGTACGTTTAAATGACCTTTTATTAGTACATACGTTTAAGTGAGCTAGTTCTACAAGTACATACGTCTAAGTGAGATTTTTTCCTATATAATATATAATACTTATAAGGAAATAATTAAATAAATTTGATATTAATTTAATTATAAAAATATAATTTTTGAATAATATATAAATATAACTAAACTGAAATATTATTCTATATATGTCTATCTACCTTACCATTGAAATTGATTTTTTTTAAGTTAATATATTTTTTAGGTATCAAAGGTATAATATCGATACCTAGCCGAAATTAAGGTATACCGAAATCAAGGTAAGGTAATGTATGAATTTTTTATATACCGAAATTAAGGTATATCGAAATCAATGTAGGTAATGTATGCATTTTTTGCATACCGAAATTTTCGGTGAGGTATAAGGTATGGATAAAACATTAAGTATACTTTACCGACCCACCCCTATATATATTTATAATTAGTGAGAGAGAAAATAATTTGAAAGAAAAAATAATTATTATTATTTACCATTTATAAAAACAATATATATATATATATATATATATATTATAGTGTTATTATATATATAATTATTGATAAGACAATATTTATTTTATATTATTAGTGAGAGAAAAAATATAAGATAAAACATATTTATAGTCATAAATGTATTTTTAAAAATTTGCATGTTTTGGGATTGAACATTGGTGTTAAATATGATATGTGAACACTTCCAAGGTTAAATCACTTGAAATTGTTAAAATATTTTTATAATTTTGTGTATGTATATATATATTTTATATTTTATTATCAATTAGTTAACTTTTATATTAACTAAAAAAAAGTATTTATATTCATTATGAAAATAATAGATATAAAGATAAAATGTATTTATATAAAATTAATTATAAAAAATAATATAATATATATACATAAAGTAACTACATTTAATATATATATATATATATATATATATATATATATATATATATATATATATATATATATATATATATATATAAATTATACATAGATATATATA
This sequence comes from Impatiens glandulifera, assembly GCF_907164915.1. Classification (NCBI taxonomy): domain Eukaryota; kingdom Viridiplantae; phylum Streptophyta; class Magnoliopsida; order Ericales; family Balsaminaceae; genus Impatiens; species Impatiens glandulifera. The sequence goes on from NC_061865.1 coordinate 35,622,674, forward strand.
TTTTTGGTATGTATATAATTAATGAGAAAAAATAATTAAATAAAAAAATAATTATAATTATTTATCATTTATAACAACCTTATTTATTTATTTATTTATATATATATATATTTATATATATATATATAATTATTGATAAGAGAATATATATTTCAAATGATTAGTAAGAGAAAATATATATAAAATTAATAATGAGATAAATTAAATAATATATTCTTATTATCATATATATAACTTTTAAATAAATTTAATATTTAATATACACCTCAATTAATATAAATAATTTAGTAGATAGATTTCATAAGGTTTATTTGATTTGAGTGGATCAGATTTGAATTATTAAATATATTTAATGGTGATTTTTTAAATATAAAAATTATGATTTTTCTTATATTATATATATGTATTTATATTTATATTTATAAGTAGGTGCATTTATAAAAAAAAAAATATTTATATATATATATATATATAAAAAGTATATAAAATTTATGAAAGAAGGTACATTTATAATAATAATTTTTTATATATATATATATAAATAAAATAAATATGTAATATTATATATAAATATAAAAATTATGAAAGTATGTGTTCAATTAATATAGATAACTTTTTAATGAGAATTTATTAGATTTATTTTATATGAAGTTAAATTTTATAATTAATATTTAATATATATATATATATATATATATTAAATCTGTGGATTTTAAAAAATAAATTTAATATTTAATGTATACCTCAATTAATATGAAAATTTTTTTATATAGAATTGATAAGGTTTTTTTGATTTGAGTGAATTAGTTTCAAGTATTAAAATATTTAATAAAAAATATGAATATATATATATATGTTAAATAGGTAATTTTTTAAATATAAAAATTATGATTTTCTTGTTTTATATATATATATATATATATAACAAAAAAAAAATATTATTTATTTATATATAAATTAAATAAATATAAAATTTATAAAGCTTGGTGCGTTTAAAAAAAAAAATTTGTTTATATATATGTACAAATAAAATAAATATGTAGTATTATATATAAATGCAAAAATTATGAATATAAAAAAATGTTTATATGTATATAAATAAATAAAATAAATATGTATTATATGAATTATGTGCATTTATAAAAAAATTATATATATATATATATATATATATATTTATATATATATATATTAATTAGCATATATTAATATTTTTTTTTATAAACGAATTTATCTTTGTAATTTTTATATTTATTTTATATATATATATATATATATATATATATATATATAATAAATTAATTAAGACATAAAATTAAAAAAATTAAAATTTTTATTAATAAAAATTGAATTACAATATATAATAAATCAATGATGCTATATTACATTTTTTTTAAAAACATAATAAAACACAATAAACATATATTTTCATCTTAACTCGTGTGATGCACACGGATAAAAATATAAACAAAATAAATTTAATAATTGAAATTATAATTATTAAATAATGATGGAGACATGGAACACGGTCATCCAGATTTTTGAAGGAAATGAAAGAACAAGGGAGAACAAAATAATGATGGACACACAGAAGTTTGAAAGCATCAAAATGAAACCAGGAGAAACTATGAAGGAATACAGTGACCGGTTCACTGGTGTATTATATGAGTTAGCTACTCTGTGCAAGAAGTATGACAACAAAGAGGTAGTTATGAAGGCTTTGAGATCTCTTCCAAGTGCCTGGGATATAAAGACGATGGTAATGAGGGAATCAAAGAGCCTACGTAAGATGAAACTATACGACGTATTCGAAGATCTAAAGGTATACGAGTTCGAGATGAGATCTAGAACTGAAGAGGAAGTTTCGGCCTCAACATCAACCAGAGCACTAATCACATCTACAGAACCGGCTGCACCTGCTCCTGCACCTGCACCGATACCGGTTCCTGCACCCGCACCGATCAGAACCGCCGAACAGTTTACTGAGGACGCCATGGCTATGCTCGCACAAAAGTTTGAGAGGTTCATGAAAAGGAGCCAACCGACAAACAACTACTATGGTGACAAATCCAATATAAGATGCTACAACTGTAACTGTTTGGGACACTTTAAGTGGGAATGCAAGAAACCAATAAGGGATACCCAGAAACCGGACTATCAAAATGACAGAAACAATTACCAACAAGCCGGTGAAGGAAGTGAGGTACCGAAAGCACTGATAGCCGACGATGGAGGAAGTCTATGGGCTCGTAGTGATAGTGACAATGAACTCACATGTCTCATGGCCAATGAGGAACAGATATTTGACTCTCCCTATGATGAATTTACTAAAGACGAGCTATATGAAGCATTGAATGACATGGTAGAAGAATATAAGAACCTACTGACCATGCTACCTAAGCACCTCAACATCAGAACCGATCCCATAGTACCTATTCCAATAGAACCAGAGGTACCCATCATAACCGAACCGGAAGTCATACAACCTGATGATACCCACACCCTAGAAACCGAGTTAGATCCTAAGATCGAACAACCTAGTGAACCGACTAGAGAACTAACCGAGGAAGAGAATGCCCGATTTCAATATACGATGGCCGCCTATAAGAGATCTAACGATATAGTAAAGAATATGAATAAACACTACAGGCATCCTCGTTGTAAGCGTGGCCTAGGATACACAGAGAATAGCTCTAAAGACCGAAAACCCATAGAGAAAGCAAGGCTTACAAAAGGAAACCTTCCCTTTATAAAATTTCTTAAGAGTACCTATACCGCTGAAGAAGAGGAGACCGCATATTATAGGGAATAGAAGCTAAAGTACGATTATGTTGGTCCAACCGATTCATGGCTTTACCTTGAGAAAAGAAAAGCCGAAATCCTCAGATATAAGAAAAACTTCCCTGAACCGCGTAGGACAAACCATAAATCACCGAACCAAAGACCATCACCATTTAGGATTTTTGAAGGAAAACCGAAATACATCAGACCAAGTGTCAAAAGGACAGTTAAAACTCTAGCAAAGAAGACCGTCCGGTTTATCAAAGTTTGGGTACCTAAGGGACTAATCGCATGTGGACCCAAGTAAATGTGGGTACCAAACAGTTGTAAATATGTACATTTTGCAGGATCCAAAGAAACGGCTAGGAAACTCCAAATGGTTCTTGGACAGCGGTTGCTCCAGGCACATGACCGGAAATAGCAATTTGCTAACCGACATCAGATCAGTAACCGGTGCTCTAATTACCTTCGGTGACAACTCAAAAGGTAAAACTGTGGGCAAGGGTAAGATTGTCCATGGTAATCTAACTATTGATAATGTACTTTTAGTTGAAAACCTAAGTTTTAATCTACTTAGTATTAGTCAGATGTGTGATGCTGGATACACGGTAGAATTCCTTAAACATGCATGTTTAATTAAGAACTCTCAAGGCATCGTACTACTAACCGGAAATAGGATAGGTAACATTTACAAGGTAGACTGGAAAACCAGAGTAGAATACCCTATATGCATGATAGCTAAGACTGATCAAACCTGGCTGTGGCATAAGAGACTCAACCATCTAAACATGAAGACCTTAAACTACATTCGCGGTAAAAAGCTAGTTGAAGGTATTCCTGATATAGTATTTAACCAGGATAAGGTCTGTTCAGCATGCCAAATGGGTAAACAAACTAGGTCATCTTTTAAGAGTAAAGGAAATATTCAATCTAGCCGATGCCTAGATCTTCTTCACATGGATTTATTTGGACCGATTCAGGTCATTAGCCTAGGAGGTATGCTCTATACCATGGTAGTTATTGATGATTATTCTAGATATACATGGGTAATATTTCTACCATCTAAACGTGAAACTGTATCAAACCTGATCACACTTCTTAAGCGTTTGCAAAATGAAAAATCAACTCGTATTAATAGCATTCGAAGTGATCGAGGTACCGAATTTACCAATAGTACATTAACTGCATATCTTGATGAATCCGGCATTAGACACGAGTTGTCTAGTGCTAGGACTCCTCAACAAAATGGCCTGGCCGAGAGAAGAAACCGGACTCTCAAGGAAGCCGCACGGTCCATGATAGCCGACTCCGGCATTGCTCAGAAATTTTGGGCTGAGGCTATCAACAATGCATGCTATACACAAAACCGGTCTTTGATAAACAGATTTCACAACAAAACACCATATGAGGTTTATTTTAACAGAGTTCCTAAACTCAAGTACCTCAGAATTTTCGGTTGTAAATGTTATATTCATATAAATGGTAAAACCCAACTCACCGCTTTTGATGCAAAAACCGATACCGGCATTATGTTAGGGTACTCGGCAGTAAGTAAAGCATATAGAGTTTATAATAATAGAACTGCAACCATGGAGGAAACAATTCACGTTGTTTTCGATGAATCGGTTGAAAGCAATACTGCTTCATGCTTTGATCTACACAACAGATTGGAAAATAACGATATTCATTCTGATAGTGAAGATGAGACTCCGGTCTTCAGGCGGTTTGTCCATGACCAAATGGGTAATATTGATACCCAGCCGGATCAAGCTGTTCTACAACAGGAAGCTGACACTTCGGTCCAATCCGAGGGAGTCGGTCGGTCTGACAATCTCGTTCAGCCTACCGACATGTCTAGCCTTGGTCAAGTTACCGGTAATTTGGTAGACATTCCTGAACTGAATCTCAGAAGAAATAGTAAACATCCTCCTGAGCAAATTATAGGTGACCCTTCAGAACCTGTTCGAACTAGGAGTCAACTTCTGGAAGGATATTTTAACTCTGCTTTCATATCCCAGATTGAACCGAAAAGAATAGATGAAGCATTGTCAGATCCGGATTGGATCTTGGGAATGCAAGAAGAGCTAAACTAGTTCGAGAGTAGTAAAGTCTGGTACTTAGTTCCCCGACCGAAAGATCAATCGGTCATAGGAACAAGATGGGTATTCAGAAACAAACTCAATGAGGACGGTTTGGTCACGAGGAACAAAGCCAGATTAGTGGCTCAAGGCTACAAACAGGAAGAAGGCATTGATTTTGAAGAGTCATTTGCTCCTGTAGCCAGAATTGAAGCCATTAGGATTTTTCTAGCTTTTGCGGCTTTCAAAAAATTTAAGGTTTTTCATGGATGTTAAGAGTGCATTTCTGAACGGTGATCTACGTGAAGAAGTGTACGTTGAACAACCACCCGGTTTGAAAAATGCTGCATTTCCAAACCATGTATACCGGCTGAACAAAGCTTTATACGGTCTAAAGCAAGCACCTAGAGCCTGGTATGATACATTAACCGCATTTCTATTAGAACATGATTTCACCATCGGTTCGGTGGATAAAACTTTGTTTAAGTTTGAAAAGAAGGAACATATCCTACTTGTTCAGATTTATGTAGATGATATTATTTTCGGTTCCACAGACCCCAAGCTTTGTGACAAATTCTCAAAAATGATGACTGACAAGTTTGAAATGAGTATGATGGGAGAATTAAGTTTCTTCCTAGGTCTTCAGATTAAACAACTTAAAGAAGGAACATTCATCAGTCAACCTAAATATACCAAGGAGCTGCTAAAGAAATTCGGTATGGACACTTGCTCCTCGGCGGCTACTCCAATGAGCTCATCCATCAAACTGGACAGAGATGATGAGGGCCAATCAGTAGACCAGATTGCATACCGGGGCATGATCGGCTCCCTACTGTACCTGACAGCGAGTAGACCGGACATCCTGTTTGCAGTTGGTGTGTGTGGGAGATTCCAAGCAAATCCAAAGCAATCCCACTACACAGCCGCAAAAAGGATACTAAAGTATCTGAAAGGCACTCCTGATGTCGGTCTGTGGTACCCAAAGGACTCATCCTTTAATCTAACAAGCTACTCAGACGCAGATTATGCAGGGTGCAAGAACGATAGGAAAAGCACCAGTGGAACATGTCAGTTCCTAGGTGACCGACTAGTGTCATGGCACAGCAAGAAACAGACATCGGTGGCTACATCAACTGCAGAGGCTGAATACTTGGCGGCCGGAAGTTGCTGCTCTCAACTCCTTTGGATCCAACAGCAGCTGAAGGACTTCGGTATCATAGCCGAAGAGTCCCCGATTTTCTGTGACAACACGAGTGCCATAGCGATCACCTACAATCCGGTTTTCCACTCCAGAACCAAGCACATCGACATCAGGCATCACTTCATCCAGGAGCATGTCACGCTGAAGCATATACGGCTGGAATACGTATCGACCGATCAACAAGTAGCCGATATCTTCACAAAGCCGCTGCAGGAAGCTAAGTTTTCTCAATTCAGGCTTACTCTTGGCTTAACCGACATTAGCCAAATCCTTCCAAAGGATGCTTAAAGGGAAACCGGTTCAGACAGACAAACCGGTAACTCTTCCTAAGCTGTCGAACTTCGAATCTTCGGGGTGTCTGTGGAAGAACCGCCCAGCTCATCAGATAGAGTAAACCGACCGGCTACTTGGTGCATGCACCAAATAACCGCATCGGGATGAACAACTGATACCTGACCGGTTCGGAAGCAGGCTACCCTAGATTATTTGAATTTTAAACAGAAGAGGAATAGTTATCAGAGGTTAAGGACATCTGCTCTGCAACATTACCCTTTCCAAGTAAAACAGGTCGCGCCTAAAAAGACGTGAAGATCTTTTGATATCTTTCACAGTTCAGGCCTATGACCGACACCTAGAACTGTAAACCTGCCTATTTCATGCAAAATTTCTTATCCTGCGGTTAATACATATCATCTCATTTAATGCCCGGATAATAGGTTAGCCCCAAAACCAGTATTTAAAGGAAGCACTCACTCACTAAAAACTCACAAAACAAAACACCCTCTCCATCACTAAGGCAAAAATGTCTCAGTTCACAAACATTCTTCAGGTTGATTTTGAATCGTGTTCCAACACCGATCATTACGACATCTATAGAATGATAAAATCCTTGGAGGATACCGGCCTCCAATACTTCCTTGATGATAAACTCACCATTTATCCTGGGTCCGTTCTGGAGTTTTTCCGAAATGCCAGAGTATTCAGAGGTACACCACACTTTGACACCCACATTCAATCTAAAGTGGGGGGTATTCTCTTTGACTTCACCGAGCAAGACTTCGCCCGGTGCTTCAGCTTGCCCAAACAAGGGCTAACAGACCTCAACCCACCGGCCAACTTAAAGGCCGAGGTCTCACTCAACCTAGCCCGGTCGGATGAGCCGGTGGATGACCACGGCAGCAAGGCCAACTTGAGAGCTGAATATCAGCTACTCAACGACGTGTTAGGAAGGGGCATCTTAGGAAAAGATGTCACTAACACTTACTGCGTGGCGGCTTTCAACATGATGGCGGCCATCGTCACCGGTGCGCCGGTGAACTGGTCTAGGGTGCTGTTTGACGTCCTTATTTGGATAATCGGCACCCGGTCAGTGGCCCTCATCCCCCAAGTAAGCCGACTTCTTGAGGAGCTTGGCGTCCCGACCTGTCCCGGCGAAGGTCTAAACCATGCTCAGGTGCTCACAAGGGAAGGAACTAATTCATTCTATGAACAGTTTGAGAGAGAATGGAGGAGGAGGAACTTCAACCTCCCTCAAGAATTCAATCCCCGCGCCCGCTAAATTACTCCTTCCTGCATCCGGTCGTTTTGCAGCATGTACCGGATGTATTCTTAACCAACTCAAGTTTGATCATATCGGCTTCATCCATGTCTATTTCGGCTTTATTTGTGTTTCTTGATTTCATATTTTCCTCATCGTTCATGTATGCCATTTTTCGGCATTGTCTCTACTACTTTCAGTTTCTATCTAATTAATATCGGTTATGTGTTGAGTGCACTTAATGAGATAATCCCAATTAATGAGATAACTCCAACCAGCCGCACATTTAATATCCAACCGAACTGGTTACTTCTCAACTAACACTTACCTTGGGCTTTGCAATTTGTCCCTTCCCCATGCGCCTTGAAAAGGTAAAGATTCTTTTCCTTAATAAAACAAAACTGACCATCAATGCTCAGATTTTCCCTCCAAAACCGATCCTATATAAAGGAGCCATCCTCTACTCTTTTCATCACATCCGAAAGTACAAAAATCACTTTTCTTCTTCTTGAATCCCGTTTCTCTCTCTATATACCGAAACCATGCCGAGCAGAACTCTGGGAAACTTTCTATGCATCGATTTCGAATCTTGCACGGACATAAGGGATTGCACTACTAAGGAGAAATTCATGTATGACTCTCTTGCTGAAACCGGTCTTCAACCGTTTCTTGAAGAGGCCGGTCCTATTCTTCTAGACGATGTCAAGGCCTTCTTTCGAAGCGCCTGCATCAGGGAGAAGTATATCGTCTCTACTGTCAGAGACCACACGTTCTAGATCGACGAGGTTGAATTTGCCTCACTATTCGGTTTACCCACTGAAGGTTTCTCTGACTTTCCGACTATTCAGGACCTTGCGGGATTTGAAACCGCGCGATATCTGTCGGCCACCCCCTCTCCGGTAGAACATTTTGGGCCTAAAACCCAACTTGCCAGTCACGGTCAGCTACTGCTCGAATTCGTGACCCGGTCAATTTTATGTCAATCACCTAATCAACGGTATTCCAGGAATACCTAAAACATCATGACCAACATTCTTTGCAAATCGGCCATCAACTGGTCATCGGTCATATGGGAAAATTTAAAGAATATGGTGCTGACCAAGAAAGGTCTCGGGTATGCACCGCATATCAGCAAGTTGATTCTTGGGTACCGACCAGAGTTCGGACCGGGCACACCGGCTTCCTCTTCAAATATCCTCGACGGTGATTCGGCAAGAGAACGACTCTGGCGAATGTCTTTTGAATAGGCTGTATTTTAAATTGTTTCTGTATGCCTATCTCTGTACCGAATCCTATCATCGGTTTCCTTTCTCTGCTATCTTTTGAATTTTAATATCATTTCCGTTTAAATGACCGTGTCTTCTCAATTCCTTGAACATTTATCTAAGTAACCGGTTCACATCTTCCACCTATAACCGCGTTCCTTTTCCGGTCACATGAAATCTGACTAATTTGCTAAACACTCTAATCAATCAATTGAACTTAGAAACCGCTCAATCATTCGGTTTCTAGAAAGAGAGTGCGTCATCAATGACATAAGCGAAAAATTTTGGAGGGAAATCTCCCGCTCAAAATTGCCGCCCCCAGTTTTTGCTTTGCCGCCCACAGCTTCATTTTAGAGGGAAAATTCCCGCCCATTAATGATGGGACGGTTGGGCTTCCAAACCGCGTCTATAAAAGGGGCCTTCGGTCATTTTCTTTCATTCTCACGCGAATTCACTTTCTCTCTCTAAGCTTTCTAAACTCTTTGAAGCGGTTTTCTCTCATTCTCAAACTCTTCAACATGGGTCGTGACTCGGCATTGTTCAGACTCTACTCTCAGGTGGATTTCGAGGAAATCCGGCTGAATGGTACGACCGAGGCAAAGGAAGTTATTGATCGGCTGATTAAAACCGGTCTGGGATATTTCCTAGGCGGTCCTCACGTCATTTATAAAGATGCGGTCGAAGAGTTTTTCAACACCGCAACCATCGCCTACGACAAGATCACCGCGACTGTATGCGGTTCCCGAATAGAGCTCACAGAAGGATTGGTGGCCGAAAGCCTGCGTCTTCCAACTTCCGGCCAGGATGCAACGGCAGAAATAGAACAGGACACCTTTGAGGCGGCTTGCCACATTTTATCGGCAACCACTGAGCCGATCACAACATCCGGGAGTAAACAAATGCTGAGACCAGAGTATATCCCGGCATGTGACATCTTCGCCAGGGCAATTCAGGCGAGGGGAGGAAACTTCAGCAACCTTACCAAAGACAAAATCAAGATGTTGATCGGTCTGATGGAAGGAAAAGAGGTCAACTGGGCAAGATCGGTGTTCAGCAACCTCATGGATATGGTGAAACCGGACTCCACCCGGTCGTGGGGATACGCCGTGCCCCTCGGTAAGATCTTCCTCCACTTAAATCTCAACATCGGTCCCGGCGTCGCTGTAGCAAAACGTTGCCTCATTAGATCGAGGCAACTCCTTAAAAGAACGCAGCCGGCCTCCAGTTCCACAGGTGGCCGAAAGAAGAAAGCCGCAAAGAAAGATGCTCCGGCCAAAGCAAAGACCGGAGGAAGAGGCAAAGAAAAGATAACATTCTTAGAGCCACCGCAACAGACTGAAGAAGAGGAATGGGCCTCTGAGCAAGCCGACACGGAGAGGACCGATGATAGAACGGTCAATGACGACGATCAGTCGGCTCGGAGTCCAAATAATGCCGAACCAAACAGCAATCCTGAAACCACCGAGGATAGAGAAGAGAGTGGTGAAGAAGAGGTTGATAAAGAAGCCAATGATGGCTACAACACGGAGAGGGAGGAGGCCGAAGAAGCCGAGGCCGATAGATTAGCCCAGAAAATCTTTCAGGGCATTGAAAAGCGAGGCGAGGACGTTGTAGAGCTATACTTGGAGTGGCATGAGCACCGGTTCAGTACAACATATAAAGAAATCCTACCGGGCTTCACGCAACAGGAATGCATCGACAGATTGGAGGAAGTAGAGGACCTGATGTTGCGCCTCACAAAATCCAACACAATTCAAGAGGTACAGAGCCGAACCTGTCTCCTAATACCGAGGATCCAACTTCGGAAACTAAGAAAGCGCATCCGGAAAATTAAGGAAGAGTACATCGAGGCGGGATCGGTGGACACCGTAGCGCCGCGGGTGTTAACAAGGCTTGCAAAAGGCAAAATGGAAATACTTCAAGAAATCGAGCGGCTGGAGGCGATATGCAACCGAAAGCAAGTACCGGTCTATACTGCTCCGGTAATCGAAAAATTTCCAGTTAACTGTCCAACACCTCCAAGGGAGGTTGAGGTACCGATATTGGAAGTTGAGGTACCGATCTTGGAGGTTGAGATACCGATCTTGGAGGTTGAGGTACCGATCTTGGAGGATGCGGCACAATTAGAACTTCCAAATGAAAATGCTGCACCGATAGATTCCAGTGACAGAGCCGATCCTGATCCACGGAGCACTCGCCTCCCCCACCACCGGAAGTCACCACTTCGGACCCTCCTAAAGAATGGGCTGCTAAAGAATGGGTTGAGGACCGACTTCAGAAGCTTGAAGCATCCATATCGGAACGGATCGATGACCGCGTACAAGAACACGACGTGTCCAAGCTTCAACCATTCAAGGATAGATGCAACAACATAATTGATTCGGCCATGAAGTTCACCGACGTGACAAAGCAGCTGCTGGATCAACATCAAGCACGTCTCTCAGAACTCGGCGCCGGACTGTGGGAAGAGGCCGGTGAGCGCGAAAAATGTGTTCAGCGAACCGCAACTCTGGAGGATGTGACCTCCAACTTAAAGAAGGATTTCGAACGGGTCGACACGACAATTAACCGGGTCTCAGTACTCGAAAAGACAAACGAGAGTCTCGTGGCCGAAGTAAAGGCACTTACCGAACAGATGGCCGAAATTCTAAAGGCTAAGGAGAACGCGGACGCCGCGGCTATTGAGGCTGATGCTCAAGTGGCTAAAAGGGTCCAGGATGCGCTGGACGCTGAAGCTAGCAAAGATAAAGAGGCGCCGCGATCGTCTCAACTGACCGAAGCGGAAGTGGAAGCCGCACGAATTCAAAGAGGAGAGGCCCTGTTCCCAGGGTTTGCCGATAAAGTAGCCGCTCGAGCTGCAGAGGATGCTGAACGGTTTGAAAGGGAGGAACGGAGGCTGAAAGCTTTTGCAAAGGAAAACGAGAAGAAGAAGAAGGCGGCCGCCTCTGTTTCAGCACCGAAAAAGAGAAAGAGGGAGGCCCCTAAGAAAGTTCGGATAGCCGAGATGCTCCAAAAGGTCTCTGAACCGGTCATTACGGGTTCATCGCAGCAGGCCGACCAAGTCGAGGATGAAGTCGAAGAACAACTGCGGTCCCGTTCTAACAAGCGACGATCCTCCGAACAGACCGGGCAACAGCAACCGAAGAAAAAGAAGAGCGCCTATGACTTCACGGACTCTGAATAGGGACTATCCTTCTTTTTCTTATTGGCCTTAGTATTTCTATATATCTTGTCTTTTCCGGTCATCTACATATAAATATATAAAGTTATTTTAGAATCCGGCCTTATTTTGCAAACTTACATGATTTTGATAATTTTAAATAAAATAATCAAAAAGGGAGAAATTGTTAGATAAAAGATAAAGACTCTTCCAAAACTTTTCTTCCAAAATTTTTCGAAAAATTCTCTAAGTCTTTTTCAAAACCGGCCAAACAAAACAACCGGCCTACGGTTGCAAACTTACATGATTTTGATAATTTTAAATAAAATAATCAAAAAGGGAGAAATTGTTAGATAAATTCAGATCGGTTCAAATAAACCTAACTTAAATAAACTTCCCATGCAGGAACAAAGAACCGGACCGGATGAACAAGAGAACCGACTGAAGAAACCTAACCGGTCAAGCTACCAAACCGATCAAGAGTATTCGGAACGTGACCGCACAAAGGAAGGATCGGCCAAAGCTCAAAACCGGAACCATCAAACAGCCGATCATCCACAAGACAAGAATAACCGGAAGAAGTCCGGTTACATCACTACCAAAGACATTCGGCCAAGTCAAATGACCGACCAGTACAAGAAGACAACTTGGGTATCTGTTGAGAATGATACCAAAGGAACAGACTGAATACTTCCATATCCATGCAAGTCTGAGGAAAGACTGTAGGCTGCAGAAAACAGTACTACCGGATCCTTCTACTTCGGGATAAGCCAGAAAGGAAATCTTCAAAGTACAGACAACTGTCCAAACAGACAGTGCCTACATTGAGTAAAAGACAAACCCAGCAGGTCTGTCTTACAAACCGGAAGAACAGACCGGTAGGTCTGAGACGACCGCAGGTCTGAACCTCTGAAACACTGAATCACTGCACTTCTGATCAGCCAATCAAATTCAAGGCAGTGAAATATGACCGTTGGCATATTTCACCTATAAAAGGAGGCAGTTGCAAAAGAGTAAATAGGGGACATACATTGGGATAACGAGCTCTAAGAGCATTTACTACAAGTGATAAGAGTGTGCTGTTTTAGAAAGCCTAAGTGTTGAAAGTTAAAGTGTGTTTTACAATTTCGGTGTAAATTGTAAGAGTGTTATCGAGCAGGAAATAAGTCTCGATCGGCTTGTACTTGTATTCCTTAGTGAATATCCTTCCCGCGGTTTCGAGAGGAAGGGGTGACGTAGGAGTTTTATCTCCGAACATCCATAAAATCTGTTGTGTTATTTACTTTCTGCCGACTTCATTATATAACCGACTAACTTAACCATACCGCTCCAAACCGACTTTATACTAACCATACCGAATATCCAGACTACCGAAACTGACCCACCATTTCCAAATCTCCATCATCCGAAACCGACCGTGCCTATCATACAAGCGTGCTGCTTCAACCTGAAAGCAAACCTCTTCCGCGCTTGAACCTAGTTCAAGGGTTTGTGACAGGTTGTGTAGTATTGAAACCCCGGTGTTAATCTCTAACCGGATTAACCACCACCCTACGAGTGAGAACCGCTAACCGGTCCAACCCCCGGTCCACCAACGGCGACCTAGATCCTAACAAATATGTATTTCAATATTTAAAATTCTTAATAAATTAAGAATAATACATTAAAATAAAAAATAGAACACTTTCATTACACATTTTATTCACTTCGATAAAAACTCATTTTCTCATATATCTGATCACATATATTTTCTCAATGAACCACTCATCTTGTGACCTTACGGTTTCACTTTGGTCAAACAATAAATTCAAACATTACTAATCTTTTTTTTACAATCACTTTAGTCCATCAATTGTCAATCGAACTCTCATCTCGTGACCTTAAAACACTCAGACTGACTCATTCCATATTTATATATCAATTCAAATTAGACATCTCATCTCATGACCTTAACTTTCACTTTGGTCAAACAACTAATCTTCTCGCATATTTATTCACCCTAATTGGGCATCTCATACCGTGACCTTAAATTTTTATTTTGATACATTACCAAATCTCTTTTACCCTCACTTCGACTAATCAATCATCTCATTCCATATTTTTATTCACCTCAATTGACTTAGCGACCTCTCATCGTGTGGAATAATCACTTTGACTAACCAACAATTTCATTCCACATTTTATCCATCTCAATTGACCTCTAATAATCTCGTGACCTTACACTTTTACTTTGGTTAAATCAACAAACATTAAACTATCTCCTTCTATATTATGAATGTCATATCCTTACTTTGACTAACCAACAATTTCATTCCATATTTTATCCATCTCAATTGACCTCTAATAATTTCGTGACCTTACACTTTTTACTTTGGTCAAATCAACAAACATTAAACTATTTACTTCTATATTATGAATGTCATATCATTCGTATCCAACCACTCCTCATTTCAATAAACTAACGTTTTTATTTCACATATTAACCATCAACAAGTTTTAATAGTTTAAAAATTGTTCCTAACGGGATTTGAATTATGGTTTCCATTATATAACATTAACACTTCAACCACTAAATCACTTAAGATTGTTGATTAATATTTATAATTTTGTGTATACATATATAATTTATATAACTTAACAATTAAAAAAATACTTATATATATAATATTTATATTTTAAAATATTTAATAAATACTTATTATTTTAATATATTTAAATTTAAATTTTATTATTAAATTTTATTATTTTTTCACTTAAGGTTTATTATATTTATACTATTAATGTTGATTGTTTATTATTGTTTTAAATAAATTTTGAATTATTAATTTTGTTTATTTAGATTTATTATTAAAATGAAAAAATAAAGAAACGTATCAATTTCTTTAAAAAGTTGTATTTATTTTGTTAGGTTCAAAACGTACCTATAGTATTTTTAATTTTATTTTTAATCATTTTAAGTTTATAAGCGGGTCAACCCACAATCCGGACACTTTGAAATTAAGCATTATTATATATATATATATATATATATTAGTTAGTTAAAATATTGAACTTATTTTGTTAAAAATATCCCACGTTCATCAAATTTAGTGTTGAGCTTAAAATTTAAAGTCTTATTAGCCTAGTTGGTTAAATAATTGTACTTATTTTTATTAGGTTTGCAAGTTCAAAACATAAATATAACATTTTTAATTTTATTATTAACCGCCTTAAGTTTATGGGTGGGTCAACCCACAATCCGACCCAAGTATTCATTTACTCTCACATATATTCAAATTAACCATATCTCTCAACCTGACAATCCAGACACTTTAAAATTAAGCATTATTATATACATATATATTTTGCTATATTAAAAATGACGCATTTAAGTTCCATATTTTTATTTACAATTTACACATGAAATATAAAAAGGTAATAATTATTTAAATTTTACCATTATATTGTGTTTGACATGAATTTCATAATATTATAAATGTTAGACACAATCTATATAAAACATATAAATTTGAGAATTTGTTTTGGAAGTTAAACGAGAAATAGCATGATAAACTACAATCATGGTTCCCCGCTTAAACTCAAAACGTTTCTAAATGTAATTAAACTCGTGACCTGATTTGAGAAATTTTAATATTGTGTATATGTTGTTCTTTTATTTGTTTTATTTTTTTTTTAATATTGTGTGAATTAATCTAATATCATATTTATTATAAAAAAAAATTATAATTTTTTTTAAGATTGGACAACTGAAATAAAATGTTGCAAATATAGTATTTTTATTCAAACTTTTATTTTTTTCGTTTTATTGATATAATTTAATTTTTAATTTTTTTTAACATAAATTATCACATTATCTTAAATTGACGAAAACAATATTTATATATTTAAACAAAATATATGTTTCTGTCTTTTCAGTTTTTGAACATAATTGTTTCGGCTTCAACTCTATCCTCTTAAAAATTTTAGAGACAATTTATTGGTTAATAAAAATTAAAATATTATTTAAAATAATAATACGAATTCATAATTTTTATATTAACACCAAAAATTATTGTTTTAAAACTACAAATATTATATATTTAATTGTTATTTTTTTTTGTTAAACAATAACATTAATTATTTTTTTTTGAAAAATAATAATAATAATTTTATTTTATAATATTTTGGGTTAAAAATTTATATTTATAATAATATTACAAATTAAAATAACATATATGTATCAATTATTTAAAATAGGTCAAAATATAGAGTTAAATATATATTTTTTATTTGAATATGCATATACTAATTTACCTATATAATCTATTTATTATATTTTGTGTATTATATATATATATATATATATATATATATATATATATTTCAAATATTAATATAATTTTTTTAAATATAATTTACTTATAATTTTATTATAAAATATCTTATTAGGGTGTGTTATGGAAAAATTAAAAAAATAATGTTTAAATAAAAATTGTTAATTTTTAATTTAAAAAAAACTTAGTAAAACTTATTATTTTTTAATTAATATTGATTTTTTTTACCATAAATAAACTTAATTATTAATTATAATTTATGATCTCATTCAAACAAATCCGATTTACCTCTCGTTTATAATATTGTTACTTTTTTCGACCTAGTGAACTATTATATCATCATTTATGATTAATTTTTGAATCCTTTAAAATATCATTTTACTTGTTAGATTTTTATTATAAAATATCTTATAATCTGATGAAAATAATTATTAAATAAAAAATAGTTACATATCTATTTAAAAATACTAATATTCTTTCGCATTTAAAAATTAATTGATTATTTTTTATCACCAAAATTAGTAACACACTAATTTTTTGACCTTACTTTAAATATTCTCTAATTGTCATCATTATTATTTTGGTTACCACATTTTAGAACATTTTATACCGACTTCTTACACTATCTCATTTTTTTGTTTATTTAAAATATCATTTTACCTATTAATTTTTTTTATTATAAATATATTATTGTGAGCATTAAAATTTTACTTACCCTATTTTCAAATAATAATATTATTTTTAAAAATAATAAAATAATATTTTAAAATTTTATATTCAAAATAACTTAAAGAAGGAATTAAAAACTAATTAAGGATTAATTATTGTGATAATTAAACCCTAATTAAGGAAATTAATAAAAATTCCAAAATAATTTGAAGATTAAATATTCTTATTATTTTACCTAAATAAAGACCAAAGGAGAGGTTAAAAATATTTAATTGTGATTTATTCATGAATTATGTTTAATTCATGACTTACACAAATTCAATAAAATATCCCAAAATTCCAAACAAATACCAAAAAAAATAAATTATGATCATAAATTTTATTATGATTTCTAAAAATATTTTTTGTGAAATATTTGTTGAAGAAATGAATTAAAAAAAAATTAAAAAATGAATTTGATAAACTTTTTAAATAAAAAATCGATAATCTTGTGTAGCAGAAATTAATTTTAATAATTGAAGAAGAATTTTAGACTATCAGATGAGCGTCTATGCTTCATCCAACAACTCATACGCTCCCTCGCAATCAGATGTAGCAAAGCCACGCGCGCGCCCACACCTGATTAACTGTAGGGTAAAATTATTTTGACTAAGGGTCAAAGTATTCTGACTAATGAAATTTTGATGATGAGTTGATATAAAACATAAACTGAGCCGTCTAATTGTTTTTGGTGCAGGTGTATTGAAAACATGATATATTAGACTAAGTCTGAATAAGGTTCATTATACTTATTGGCTATTAAACGCATTGAGTTAGACGTGCAATCTAACAGACGTAGTTAGACGTGCAATCTAACAGACGTAGTTAGATGTGCAGTCTAACAGATACGTAGTTAGACGTGCATTCTAATAGACGTAGTTAGACGTGCAGTCTAACAAATACGTAGTTAGACGTGCAGTCTAACAAATACGTAGTTAGACGTGCAGTCTAACAGGCGTAGTTAGACGTGTAGTCTAACAGATGTAGTTAAACGTGTAGTCTAACGGATACGTAGTTAGACGTGCAGTCTAACAGATACGTAGTTAGACGTGTAGTCTAATAGGCATAGTTAGACGTGCAGTTTAACAGATTTGTTAGACGCGCAGTCTAACAGATACGTAGTTAGACGTGTAGTCTAACAAGCGTAGTTAGACGTGTCGTCTAATAGATACGTAGTTAAACGTGTAGTCTAACAGACATAGTTAAGCGTGCAATCGAACAAATGTAGTTAGACTTGTAGTCTAATAGATATGTAGTTAAATGTGCAGTCTAACAGATACGTAGTTAGACGTGTAGTCTAACAAACGTAGTTAGACATGTAGTCTAACGGATGAGTTAGACGTGTAGTCTAACATATGTACGTAGAAGTGCGGTCTAAAAGACATGTAGTTAGACGTGTAGTCTAATAGATACGTAGTTAGACGTGCAGTCTAACGGATACGTAGTTAGACATGTAGTCTAACAGGCGTAGTTAGACGTGCAGTCTAACAGATACGTAGTTATACGTGCTGTCTAACAGGCGTAGTTAGACGTGCAGTCTAATAGATGTAGTTAGACGTGCAGTCTAACGGATACGTAGATAAATGTGTAGTCTAATAGGTGTAGTTAGACATACAGTCTAATAGATACGTAGTTAGACGTGTCGTTTAATCCCATTAGACTAGGTGGTCTAATGGATCCTGTTATTAGACGAGGGCGTCTAACTTCATTAGACTTGTCAGTCTAATTGAAAAACGTCTAATGCCATGCTTAAGCAGTTACTTGAAGCTAGCATCCGTCTACCCACGATCAACTAGCTGTATGCTACTCCTGCTCCATTATTCTATGCAGATCTGTACGACAGTCAGTTGCAACCAATTAACTAATGTCACGTAAGTAAATATTCTTCCCACTACTTGTTTCTTGCAGGACAATCCTAGACGAATATTCAACGCTCTACCAGATTGGTACGGCCACGATCCTAGTGCTCAAAGTCTATTGTACCTTTGTACTATGGAGGCTTTCCAATGGAAGTTCGCCACGTATCATTATAGAATATTCGACCGTTGGTACATGCTCTCTATTTAAAGATCTTCAAGGACAACGGATTAATTGCTGGACACTAGAAAATACGCATACGAACGAACTACTGAACTTATAATCTCACGAATTTCTTTCAAGAAAGTGATAGAATAGAATCAAAGTATTGTCTAGCTGAGTGATATTCTTCAATATACTGTAAGTTGAATAGTGTTTGTTCTGTTCAACAGTGAGCTAGGCGTGCAACTGTATTTGATTCTAAGAAACGTATAATGAATCATTCCGTTGGTTCGAAGAAGGGGTGATGTATGAGTGTTTTGCTCCGAACATCCATAAACAACTCTTTGTGTCTTTTTACATTCTGTCAACTTCTCATTTTTTGGTTCTTAGCTTCAAACCTGAGCAAACGTTTCCGCACTTGAATCGTTCAAGAGTTTACAATGGTTTGTGAAGAATATAGAAAGTGATTTAAATCTCTAACATGATTTCTATCAAATTGTTTATCCTAAGTCGTCATCAATAGCCAGATCCCCATCCCTATCGATTATGTAAATCCTATCAATTGGTATCAGATCCCTTTTTCTATTCTCAAGCTTTCACTAAGAATGTCGACCATAACTAAAGATGCCAGTGCTACCGCAATCCCTACATTCTCAAGAGAAAACTATATTGTGTAGAAGAATAGAGTTCGTTCTCATCTCTCTTCTCTTCATGAAGATATGTGGAGTGTCATCATAGATGGTCCCATCAGATAGATAAGGAGAAATCCGAATGGACTAGTGAAGACAAGAGAAAGAACAATCTCAACAACATGGCTCTAGATGTTTTGTACATATCTCTTAATGACAGTATGTTCAACTACATCATCGAATGTGATACTGTCAAGGAGATCTGGGAAAGACTTACCCAATTGTGTAAGAGCAATGAGAAAACAAAGGAAAACAAGATCATGGTTTCCACTCAACAGATCGACAGTTTCAAAATGCATCCTGGAGAAATGATGAACGAGTTTGACACAAGGTTCAACCAAGTTATCTCCACTCTATCCATTCTTGGCAAAACATATAACAATAGGGAGATTGTTATCAAGGTCATGCGTGCTCTTCCAAGGGAATGGGACATAAAGACAATGGCTATGAGGGAATCCAAAGACCTCAACAAGATCTCGCCCTTTGATCTGTTTGTTGATCTCAAGGCATATGAGTTCGAATTGAACTCAAGGATTGAAGAAGAACAATCCACATCCATTATCATTTCCAAAGCGTTGGTGACTTCTGAAGAGCCTCCTACCGCTCCTGATGTGCAGACAACAGCTCAGCAGCTTAGAGTCAATGCTATGTCTCTCTTCGTGAAGAAATTTGGCGACTTCATGAAGAAGAGAAACTCTAACTCAAGCTCTTCAAATTCTAATGATAATAAGAAATCCAAAGCTAATGTTAAGTGTTATAACTGTGGCATTTTAAGTCATTACCAATCGGCATTTGAAGGCATTTTAAGTGTTATAACTGTGAGAAGAAAAATGACAATGAAAAGGAGATGAAGGCTCTTATGGCAGGGATGGGAAGAACAAACGAAACTATAGTTATTCTTACTTTTCATCCAGCGACAGTGATGAAGACGAGGTGACTTGCTTCATGGAAAGAGAAGAAGAAGAAGATACCCAGGAAACAGATGTATTTGACTTCTCCTCTAAAAAGTTTTCAAGGGAACAACTGGTAGCTGCACTAGATGACATGGTCATAGAGTACAGAAAGTTAGCAGAATCCCTAAATTAAACAAAATCTTCATCTAAGGTGTCTCAACCTATTTTATCTCAAACTCAAGAATCAATTTTTTTTAAAAGAAAGTAGTAGAGATCTCATCCGAGAATGAGATGATCAAACAAAAGATTCAAACTCTTTCTTCTGAAAACAAAAGGTTAAACTATGTTGTTAGTTCTTGGACGAGGTCTGGAGAAGCTGTCAAATATAAGATTAGTCTGTTGAAATCTGTTGGATCTAGATCCGGTTTAGGATTTGATGGCAATAACCCAAACCAGTCCTACAAAAAGTCAAACTCAATAATTGACAAGCTTAATCCAATAAGTTTTGTCAAAGGGAGTGTGACTAATACTGAATCTGATCCAACTCATGAAGAGGTAGTTTTGAAGAATGAAATAACTTATGTTTTGTCGACTGTTAGCTGGTTGAAAAATAAGTTAGATGTAGCCAGAAAGTCTGGCAATCTAAAACCTGACTCAAAGTGAAGGAGTTTTAAAAGAAAATCATCTTCAAAAGCTAAAGGATCAGTGTCTAGTAGAAAGGCGTCTGCTAAGTCAAAATTATACGCATTAATCACAACACAAAATGAGAAATCCATCAGAATAACTCAAATATGGATTTGTAAGGGACTGATTGATCGAGTACCCAATTAAATGTGGGTACCAAAGTTTGTAAATATTTTCTTGTGTAGGTGTTACAGGAGAGGTGCATGAAGGAAGCATGGAAAATACTCTTCTGAGTATACACTTTAGAAGAACAATAATGGCCTTTGCTATTCCAGAGGACTAAGTGTTTTTTTTAAATATTTTTGGTCTGAAGGACCTAAAAACATTTGTTTATTCATTTTGTTCTTGCACAAAATGAGAGGGAAAATTAATTTTGAAAATAAAGATACTAGCAGACAAAATGTTTATTAGATGCATGGGTCTATTAGACGAGGTCGTCTAAGACAAAAAGCATGTACTTAGACGTATTTTTACTTACACTCTATGCATCTAAGTCTACGTGTCTTGGTTAATAACCTGCGCGGTTAGACGTGTCCGTCTTATAGACGTTAGACATTTTTATGACAAGAGCAATTGGATTCTCACGTCTAACCAAACACACGTCTAATACGTGTTGTTCATGCGAAATCAGATGTCGACGTCTAATAGACGTTAGACATTTTAAGACACGTGATTAGACACTTGCGTCTAATAGACCCATGCGTCTAATAGACATTTAGTTTTCATAGATTGGAGAAGTAAGAAAAACGTCTAACTATGTGTGTATTAGACTGGTCATGGATAGCTGTCCCACGTGCTGTGATGTCTAACTTCTCCGCTCAAACATAAACATAGTCATCTCCGAATAACATGAAGACACATGTCTTTCAAGTTAAGAGAGATTGACTAATATACTGTCAGAATAATGATGACTGCTTGGAAAGGACGTCTAATTTTAATGAATAGGTCCTACCCCTAGGAAAATATGACGGTTATCTCATGCGACTCTTGGGAGTCTATATAAGGACATTCTACATGAGACTGAAAAAACTTTTTCTCTCTCAAAATCTCTTAAGAACCCTAAATTTGTTCGATTTTCTCTCTAAGAAACCCTTGTTCATCTTGTGTCTGGTCGTATTCTTTCAAAATGGGCAACAAAAGAATCACACTCGGTCATTGCACTTTGCAGGTGGACTTTCCGTCCGTCTATACGTTCGATTAGCAAGATGTGGTCGACATGTTCAGATCCCTTGAATATTCCAGTCTCGGGAAGTACATCAAAGGGTCGTTCATCTTCCACGAAAATAAAGTAAGGGAGTTTTTCAAATCGGCGACAATGGTCGGCGATTCCATTACTGCAACGGTGAATGATACTGAAATCTCTTTCAACGAAGCATCCTATGCGGAGTTCTTCGAACTTCCATTGGAGAGACACACGTTCAACCTTTCTCTGCCAACTGAAGTCACGGCATAAATGAAGACGGTTTTCTCAGCCGATGGTTCAGAAATCCGATTAAACGGGAGTAAGAAGGCTCTCAAACCCCACTTTATTTTGTTGAATGATGTGGTTGCTAAAGCGCTTCAAGGGAAGGCAGGCTTTTTCCATCTCTATAGTCAAGCCGTTTTGACTATATGACAACTATTTCTAAAGGGATTCAGGTCAAATGGTCCTAAACCTTGTTCATAAACCTGTGCGCAACGATTAATCAAGAGAACAAGGAAAGTTTAAGTTTTGCTGCTCAACTTAGCCGCCTGCTGGAACATTTAGGGGTCCCCATGGGGGATTCTGAGCCGATCAACTCTATCCGGGTGTATAATGTGTTCACTATTACCAATACCCTTGTCCGAATGAAGAACAACAAGGAATCGTTGTCTGGAGCATCAAGCCTACAGACAGGAGGAAGGTCTATTACTCATTCCAAGCAACCAATGACTTCAATCTTGTCGACAGGAGCTAAGAGAACAAGAACAATCAATGAATCAGAGGCTAGTTCCACTAGCTGAAATGCTCTTCGAAAAAGGACTCTGGAATAGTCGATTCCCGAGTTAAGGAAGGCCTAGTCGAACTTGTTGTTATTCCAATGTCTCCCCTGTCTCCAGCCGCGAGTCAGTTGAGAAAACTTCCTAAATCCTCCGCTTCAAGAGGAGATAAATAAAAGGCGCCTAGGGCGTCTAAGTCTGTGAAAGTATAGTCTAAGGTAACCCCATCTCAATCTCAGGACGAAGTGCCTAAATTTAATGTTCATGTGTTGGAACAAGATAAACCTGTTTCCATTCCTGTTGAGGAACCTGCTGTCGGGCCAACTGTTGAGCTAGTTCGTTTAAATATTGATAATCTTACAGGACTCCTTCTCTTGTCCGTGAACTCGATTTTGTAGCTGCTGAAGCTATAGTGTCTCTTGAACTAGAGCAATGTGCAGTTCTTACCCTTGCTACTGGTGATGCATCTGAAAAAGCCCTTTCTGTGACAGTAAGAGAGCCCCCTATTTCCAATCTTGTTCCAATAGAGTCCGTAATGACTGGAAAGCTTGTTCAGTCTGAACCCACGCCAAGACTCTTTGCTAGACCCCTTTCTGCCCACGAGTTAATGCGTTCCACTAGAATGACTACTGGAATCACGTTTGGGAAACCAAGGCATACTCCAAAACCTGTTGAGGTTATTGGAAAAGGGAAGGATATTGCAACTAATTCAAATGAGGAGATTTCTAAAGCAACCTGCATTGTCAACCTTATGAATGATCAGGCCAATATAAATGCTGCTGAAAAGATCGAGATCTTTGATACTTGGGTCTTGAACAGAATGTCTGTTAGGTATGATGAGGTCATTAAAGGTAAAGGCATAAGTAGTCAATGGTTGAAGCTAGTCAACGTTGAAAATAGAGTCCTTAAATGGGCTAAGACATCAGAAGTTTATGAAGCTCTTAAGAGAAAGGAGCTGGTTGAAGAAAATTTGAGAGGAAAAGCTCTCTTTCCAATCCTTGAAGCCAGAAGAGCCAATTTCAATCCTCTTGAGAGGAATGCTAAGGCAGAGGAGAAGGATCTGAAAATATTAGATGAGATCATGCAAGACTACATTTCTACCGTTGTCAGGTACGTTCATGGAGAAAATTGCTCAGGAGTTATTACTTTTGAAAGCTCCTCAGATGAAGATGAACTTATAGATCTGTCCGATGATCGTGATGGTGCTGAAGATGAGCAAGTTGCTGCTCTTCTTATAGAATTGTGAAGTTTTTCAACTGAAGAAGAACGTCTAATGGCTCAACCTAGAATTGAGCAAATTATGGAACCTATTCAATCCAATCCCATTATCGAAGAAGAAGAAGTTGTTAAGGAACCTGTTCAAGATCTTATTACCTAGGGAAAGGAAATTGATAGAAAAATTAAGTTAATTTTTGGAACCGGCTAGACGGACTAAACAGTTGTTAACTTTCATGTGCAGGTACAGATCAAAACCGTATGAACCGGTTGGGGTACCAAAACCGGTTGCTGCTATACTTCAAAGAAACCAATTCCAAGTGATCAAGTTAAAGATCAGAGGAACCGGTTTTCACTTTCTCAAGCGACCGGTTAGCCAAGACAAAAACTTACATACCAGCCGGATCATACTACACAAGACACAAAACCGCAAGATTCAAACTTCAAGAGTGATGTACCATGACGAAAGAAACGTGTCTTGAAAGAATAAAAGAAGATCGGATCCGATCGGAAGCATGCGAGGAAAGAAATGATGCTTTATTGATCCAAAGTTGACTACCTGAGGTGGATGACCAACACGTGTCCAAATCTGAAAACCGATTATGTCATCTTCTGCTCAGAGTTGCCTGCATGACTGCCAGGTGTTGAGGAAAGTGAAGCGTGCAAGCAACCTCTCTGCACCGGCGTGATAAAGATTAACCAATCCAAAGGAGAGAGAAGAAAAGTGACCGTTAGCTCTTCTCAGCTATAAAAGGAAGACGGATCGTCTTCATTGAATGCAAGTTACAGATTACGAAAAACGAATCATAAAAGAAATAAGTGAGAGAGATAAACTCTTATATTTTAACCGGTGTGTCTAAAACCGGAAGCTTTCTCTGTGTGTTTGTGTTGAGTTATTGTATTACATCAAAGAGTGAGTTTGGTGTAACCGGCGAGTAGCGAAGTTGGGCTCGACCGGAGGTACTGTTGTTAACTATAAAAGTTAGTGGAGATCCTTCTCATAACCTGAGAAGAAGGGGTGACGTAGGAGGGTTTGCTCCGAACATCCATAAACAAATCCTTGTCTCGTGTTCTTTCCTTTGCTTTTATTATTTAGCCTAACCTCAAACTAATCATACTCCTAAAACCGGTCACTCATATCCATAAAACCGACTCCTTCTAAAACATCATCTAAAGTCGCATTCGTTGCTTCAACCTGAAACAGACATTTCCGCCCTTGAACCCGGTTCAAGAGTCTGTGACAGTTTGCGTAGTGCTGAGAACGGTTTTAGTCTTTAACCGGACTATCACCAGAGAGTGTTTTGTGTTGTAAGCGGCCACCCTTCCTGAAACCGGAAACACCCCGGTCCTCCAAGGGCATCCCCGATCCTAACAAGTGGTATCAGAGCGAGGTTCTTAGCACTCAAGCAACCAAAGAAGATGGGAAGCATGACCCACAGCGACAAGCCGCCAATGCTAAACAGCGAAGCGTTTAGCAGTTGGAAGAAGCAGATGTATCTACATCTGATAAAGTTAGATGATGAGATGAGCCGAGTCCTGAAAGAGGGACCGATCAAGATCAACAAGGAGGCAGACCTATGGACGAATGAAGATCGAAGACGAAGTAACCTGGACAACCATTGCATGAGGCACATCTACAAGGCTATAGATGATAACACTTTGAACAAAATCTCAGAGTGTGAAAATGCAAAGGAAGCCTGGGAAACGATCATTCAGATCCATGAGGGAAACGAAAGAACTAAGGAGAACAAAATCTTGGTGGCTACGCAGAAATATGAAAATATCAGGATGAAACCGGGGGAAAACATGAAAGAATTTAGCAATCGGTTCACCAGTGTAGTCAACGAGCTTCAAACACTCAGAAAGAAGTATGACAACCGAGAAGTAATAATCAAAGCCCTAAGATCTCTACCAAGCACGTGGGACATCAAGACCATGGTGATGAGGGAATCGAGCACCCTTGGGCAGATGAAGTTGCACGATGTGTTCGAGGATCTAAAAGCCTACGAGTTCGAGATCAAGTCTCGGATCGAAGATGAAGCATCCACATCAACCGCAACCAGAGCTTTGGTTACATCGGTGGAACCGGCGGCCCAAGTATCAACCGTTCCGTCTCCAGTCAAAAACACCGATCAAATTACTGAAGATGTGATGGCGATGCTAGCTCAGAAGTTCGGGAAATTCACGAAGAAGAGCCAGCCACCATCTAATAATGATTTTAATTATAACTATGTAGACAAATCAAACAAAAGATGCTATAACTGTGATGGTTTTGGACATTTCAGGTCAGAGTGTAGAAAACCAAGGAGAGACGATAGAAAACCGGAAGGAAACTATCAAGGAAACAACTATCAGGGGAACAACTATCAAAGCAACCGGTATCAGGGAAACAACTACCAAGGGAACAACTACCGGGGAAACAACAACCAACGAAACGACTACCGGAGAAACGATGATCAGCATGCTGACGAAGGAAAGGAGATTCAAAAGGCACTCATTGCATCCGATGGTGGAAGAGAATGGGCATACTCCGATAAAGAAGACGGTGATGAAAAAGTAACCTGCTTCATGGAAAACGACGAAGAGATATTTGATTTTTCTTCTGACGAGTTTACCAAAGAAGATCTAGTTTCTGCACTCAACCAAATGGTTGCTGAGTTCAGAAACATATCTGCATACATACCGACTCCTGTAGAAACTAAAACCGAACAAATAAATAAAACATGTGAAATCGAAATGTATGAACCGGATGAACTATTCTCCGATAATGAGAAGACAGTTCAACTAGTAACCGAAACCTATGAACGAGCAATGTACGTCACTGCTGCGTGGGAGAGATCACGACAAGCGGTAAAACAAATGTGTACCTATAAAAGACATCTTAAATGTAGGTATGGTATCGGTTATGAACCAAATAAACAAAACGAATCAAAATAACCTAACGGAATAAAACTCACGAAGAATAATCTTCCGTTCATAAAATTTGTCAAGAGTTCACAAACCGAAAATGACTTAAAACCGGAAGAAACACTCAAGTATGTAAGTCCTAACGAATCAGAAAAATAGCTTCATCCTGAGAGAAGGAAAGTCAACCGGAAACCGAGTAAACCGAATAAAACTCGACATCAAAGAAATTCATCACAACATAAGGCATTCTTGAGCAACAGCCAAGAAGTTAAGCCAAAGATTATAAAAACAGATACCGGGAAAGTGATCCAACTCATACAAGTCTGGATCCCAAAGGGACTAATCAACCATGGACCCAACTGAATGTGGGTACCAAAAAGGTGTAAATAATTGTTTGTTGCAGGTTAGGAGGAGCAACCGGCTAAAGAATTCAGAATGGTATCTGGACAGTGGATGCTCAAGGCATATGACCGGAAACAAAGAGCTACTAACCGACATCAAGTACGAAACTGGAGCAATCATTAAATTCGGGGACAACTCAAGAGGTAAAACCGTGGGCATGGGTAAGATTGTCCATGGTAATCTGTCTATAAGTAATGTACTCTTAGTAAAAGAATTGCGCTTTAACCTGTTAAGCATAAGTCAAATGTGTGATGTAGGTTACAAAGTTGAATTTCATAAAAACTCATGTTTAGTTAAAAACCAAGATAATGACATTCTGTTAACCGATAACCGGATAGGAAACATTTACAAAGTTGATTGGAAAAATGATTTTGAAAAACCTGTGTGTATGATAGCCGAAAATGATCCAAACTAGCTTTGGCATAAACGGTTAAACCACTTGAATTTTAAAACGATTAACTTCATCTGTTCCAAGGAACTAGTTCACGGTTTTCCAAACGTTAAATTCTCAAAAGATAAAGTATGTGCTGCATGTCAAATGGGCAAGCAAGTAAAATCATCTTTCAAAAGTAAAGGAAATTATCAATCTTAACGATGCTTAGAACTTTTGCATATGGATCTGTTTGGTCCGGTTAAAATAACTAGTCTAGGAGGCATGCACTATACTATGGTAGTTATAGATGATTACTCTAAATTTACTTGGGTTACTTTTCTAGCTTCTAAAAATCAAGCAACTCCAATTCCAAATCTGATTAAACTGATTTTGAGAATACAAAATGAAAAATCTTTTCGAGTAAACAAAATCAGAAGTGATAGAGGAACTGAGTTTATAAAGAGTAATTTAACTACTTTTCTTGATGATTCCGGTATTAGACACGAGTTGTCTAGTTCCAGAACTCCTCAACAAAATGGCCTGGCTGAGAGAAGAAACCAGACTCTCAAGGAAGCCGCAAGGTCAATGATAGCTGATTCGGGTATTGCTCAAAAGTTTTGGGCTGAAGCTATCAACACCGCTTGATATACACAAAATCGATCCTTAGTAACTAAACGGTTTTCTAAAACTCCTTTTGAAATTTACTTTGATCAAATTCCAAGTGTACGGTATTTTCGAATTTTTGGTAGCAAATGTTTTGTTCACAATAACGGCAAGAATTACTTGACCGCTTTTGATGCAAAATCCGATGAGGGAATAATGTTGGGATATTCAGCTGTAAGTAAAGTCTATAGAATATACAATACTAGGACTTTAACAGTTGAAGAAACCGCACACGTTGTTTTCGATGAATCGGTTGAATGAAACACTGCACTACCCTTCGACCTTCACAACAGAATGGAAAATTTTAATATCTATTCTGATGATGAAGACGAGGTTCCGGTTTTTAGACGATTTGTCAAGGACCAAGCGGTTGATGCTGAACCTCAGCCTGATCAAGCTGCTTTACCGTAGAAAGTTGACGCTTCAGTTTCTACTGAAGAAATCGGTCGGTCTGACTCTGCTCAACTTACCGATCAGTCTAACCTTGATTAGCCAACCGAAAGCTTGGTAGACACGTCTCGGATTAACCTCAGAAGGAACAAAAATCATCCTCTTGAACTAGTAATAGGTAACATATCCTCACCCGTCCGAACTAGGCAACAAAATTTGGATCACTATGAAAACTCTACTTTCATATCACAAATTGAGCCGAAAAAGGTGGATGAAGCATTGTCAGATCTAGATTGGATCTTGGCAATGCAAGAGGAATTAAACGAGTTTGAGAGAAATAAAGTCTGGTACCTAGTTCCCAAACCGAAAAACAAACCGGTTATAGGAACACGATGGGTATTCAGAAATAAACTCAATAAAGACGGTTTAGTTACGAGGAACAAAGCCCGGTTAGTGGCTCAAGGCTATAAACATGAAGAAGGCGTTGATTTTGAAGAATCATTTGCCCCTGTAGCTAGACTTGAGGCCATTAGAATATTTTTAGCATATGCAGCTTTTAAAAATTTCAAAGTTTTTCAAATGGATGTTAAGAGTGCTTTTCTAAATGGTAAAGTAAATGAAGAGGTGTACGTTAATCAACCTCCAGGTTTTAAAAATCCAGAACACGAAAATCATGTTTACCGGCTGAATAAAGCCTTTTACGGTTTGAAACAAGCTCCAAGAGCTTGGTATGATACTTTG
This sequence comes from Impatiens glandulifera, assembly GCF_907164915.1. Taxonomy (NCBI): domain Eukaryota; kingdom Viridiplantae; phylum Streptophyta; class Magnoliopsida; order Ericales; family Balsaminaceae; genus Impatiens; species Impatiens glandulifera. The sequence continues at coordinate 35,652,652 of NC_061865.1, forward strand.
ACACAATTTTTATTTGATCACAAATTCACAATAGGTTCGGTAGACAAAACACTTTTCAAATTTGAAAGGAAGGAACAAATCTTACTTGTTCAGATTTATGTTGATGATATCATATTCGGATCAACCGATCCAAAATTATGTGACAAGTTCTCGAAAATGATGACTGATAGATTTCAAATGAGTATGATGGGAGAATTGAGTTTCTTTCTAGGACTTCAGGTTAAGCAGATTGAAGCCGGAACCTTCATAAGTCAAACGAAGTACACAGCCGAACTGCTGAAGAAGTTTGGAATGGATACATGCGCCGAAGCGGCTACGCCAATGAGTCCTTCAGTAAAGCTGGACAAAGATGATGACGGTCAAGACGTTGACATCACAGCCTATCGAGGAATGATCGGATCTCTGCTGTATCTCACAGCCAGCCGACCCGACATTTTGTTTGCGGTTGGAGTGTGCGGAAGGTTCCAGGCAAATCCAAAGCAATCTCATTATACGGCGGCCAAAAGAATTCTAAAATATCTAAAGGGAACTCAAGAAGTGGGACTGTGGTACCCAAAAGACTCGAGCTTCAACCTTATAAGCTACTCAGATGCCGATTACGCAGGATGCAAAATCGATAGAAAGAGCACAAGTGGAACCTGTCAGTTTCTAGGTGACCGGTTAGTCACTTGGAGCAGCAAGAAACAAACATCTGTTGCAACATCAACCGCAGAGGCAGAGTACATAGCGGTTGGAAGCTGCTGTGCACAACTTCTCTGGATCCAACAGCAACTAAGGGACTTCGGGATAGAAGTCAAGGAATCTCCAATCTTCTGTGACAACACCAGTGCCATAGCAATTACATATAATCCGGTGTTGCACTCAAGAACAAAGCACATCGATATCCGACACCATTTCATCCGGGAGCATGTTCAGGAGAAACACATCCGGCTGGAATATGTCTCGACCGAGCAACAAGTAGCGGATATATTTACAAAACCGCTACAGGAAGCTAAGTTTTCTCACTTTCGAAATATTTTGGGACTTACTAATCTTAATCAATTGATATCATGATTATGCACGCTTGCATAAAAACCGGGATATGGGTTCAGGGAGAAGCTATCTCTTCTCAAACCATATTCAAATAGGCCATTGATAAATCAAAAGTGCTAACCGGGAGGAAGTCTCCAGTTATGCCCGATTACTTCATAATTTCAAATAACATGTATATTTACTATACGGTTGAAATAACCAGGTTTAAGTGGATATAATAAATCCAAAGTTGAACAAGTGTTGACATAAATCAACATTTCTTCACAATCGGAAGAAAATATCATACTAAAACCGGTCATGGAAAACCGCTTAGAACAAATGCATTCTGATCTGATGGAATGAACTTCTCCGGCTAACCTGGGATGACTGACTGAGTTTCTATGCATATTTTGAAAAATGAAGCCTGTAATAAACAAAAATAAGTCTACCACAATCGAGATGACGACATGTGTCCATCATCAAGAGAGGGAGACTCACATCTTGTCAATAGATATTTGTCATCATTGTTATCCTGGTAATAATAAAATTTCATCTTGGAAATAAACATTAGTTACTTCAACAAGTTAAAGTCTATTAAATGACTGATGACATCATCAAGCATGCTTAAAACTCATTAATTTAGCCGAACCCCCTGGCTATATAAACCACCCTTAAACATTCACAAAACTTCACAAGTTTACTATTCACAAGTATCATTCTTGAGATAAAACCTCTCTCTCAAGAACATGAACACCAACTCCCTAGCAAGGAAGATTCTATTGGCAGATTTTAATTCAATCTACCAATATGAAGATCACGAAGTCAAGGAAATGTTCTTAGCCATAGAAAGAAGCGGGCTAAGAAGCTTTCTAGAAAACAGATTCATTCTTGACTACTTAGTAGTCGAAGAGTTCTTTCAGACCGGAAAAGAAGTGAATCGAGATATCATCGTTGCACAAGTCTACGGTCAGAAGTTCTTATTCAGCGAGACGGATTTCGCTGTATACTGTGGTTTGCCCAATGAAGGGGTAACCGACTTAACATACTCCCCGGTGACCATGAAAGAGATGTGTCGCCGGTTCTCAGGATCTGACATCCCGGTTAAACCCTGGGGTGCTAAAAGCCAACTTTCTCATAAGTACCAGCTCCTTTATGAGATTCTGGGAAAGTCCGTCATGGGCAAAGAGAAAAGTTACTATTACACCCAACGGGTTTTCGAGATGATGATCGCTGTAACGGTTGGGACACCGGTTAACTGGTCCTGGATCATCTTCAGCAACCTGAAGAAGATGCTCCTCTCCAACAAAACCGGCTACGCTCCTCAGCTGAGCGGTTTCTGTGCAAGTCTGGACATCCACTCCGAACCATTCGTAACCCTCCATCCAAGGCATGTGCTCACCAAGGAAAGAGTACAAGAGATGATCGACCAGTGGGAAGCAGTCAAGGTTAGAAGAAATCAAGCAAATCAAGCGGCTGAGTCATCTAACGTCTAGCCTGTCCTTTTCTTTGTCTTACTTTTATCTCTTTTCCAAAACCGGTAATTTTGCTGTACTACCGGTTTTGTATATCAATTAATGAAGCACATTTCCTTCCTCTTTTATCCAAAATCCAAAATCATAAATGCTCAAAACATTGAATGTGCCATATCAAAATAAAATCAGATCACTCTTGGAAACACAAATATTCATTCTCAATAAGCATGCCTGACGTGATTAGACAATGCATGTCTTTATTCCCTTGAAAAATCACAAAGTCATTAATGACTAGACATAAACGGCTAGATTTTTCAAATATCCTCATTAAATGCTCTCAACAGCTCCAAGCTATAAAAGGAGGCTCACTTCTTCACTTTCAAAACACGCCTTTTGCCTTCCTTCTCTCTAAAACTTGAAAGTTCAGAAAATCCTTCTAAACCATCCTCACTACTCATCATCATGTCTGCCGAACTACGAAATACCCTTATCGTCGACTTTGAAGACATCAAAGATAGTGCATACTATGAATGCATCTTTCAGCATATCATAGATTCTGGGCTCCAAGGCTTTCTTAAAGGTTCAGACACTATCCTCGTGGAGGAGGTGTGTGAATTTTTCAACAATGGTCATATTCTAGATGATGGCAGCATCCGCACCATCGTCGACGGCCAATTCCTCCAGTTTACCGAAGAGGAATTTGCCAACTTCTTTCACCTTCCGACCGAAGGTTTTTCGGACTTCCCAACGCCGTTCTTGCCGGTTAAGGAAGACTTCTTCAAGATTTTCTCTTCCTCCAACGCTCCGATCAAGGAATTTGGGAAGAAAGAAACCCTCGCTCCTCACTACCAAATCCTGCATGATTTGGTTCACAGGTCTATCATGGGCCAAATGCCTAACCATAACTACAACCGGGAGGCATTTGACATCATGATAGCCATTATTCGAAACTCATCGATCAACTGGGCAACCTACCTCTTCAACAAACTGAAGCGGCTCATGACCACTGCAAGGGAAAGGACCAGTTTCGCTCCTCAAATCACCCGGTTCCTGATGTCCAAACGCCGCAACCTTGAAACCGGTGTTCCGGTTGGACCATCCAACACTATCACCATACTCATGATGTACAGGTGGATAACAAGAATTGAGGAACGGTCACCCGAAAACACCATGGAAAAGTGGTACGAAAGGAGGATGGAAGGGGGATGGTTCATAGAAGACTAAATTATCTTTCCTTGTTTTTCCTTTCCGGTTTTTTGGTCATTTTGTTGTACGACCAAAACCGCTCAATGTTCACCATTTCCTTTATTTATGAAATATTTAATCTTCAAAGTCTCCGGTTTCTCACTTATATCTTTTCTTCCGGTTTCTTAAACTTATACACAAAATCTTAGGGTTAACTTAAACAACTCCAGTTAACAATTCTTCAAGTAAAACCGGAACTTCGAGCAAAAATGAAAAGTTTGAAAAACTTAACCGCCCACGGTTTTACCTCCCAAAATTTACCGCCCATGGGTTTTCCGCATTTACCGCCGAAAGTTACTGCAGTAACTTTTGGAGGGAAAATTGGCTTCAAAAACATCAATCGACGGTTCATCTTCCAACCGTTCGGAACCGCCATCTATATAAGTTCACAACTTCCCATTCGACACTTGTGCTTTCTCTCTCTACAAATCTTCAGATCTTCAAAAGCCTTCTTCTCTCGAATCTTCATCGTTCTTTACTCCTCTCTTTTCAAACTACCATGGATCTAAGCAAAGCACCTTTCCAATGGATGTTGCAAGTGGATTTCGCAGATATTGATGAACACGCCGATGACAAAAACAAGGCTGTTCTTCAACTTCTGAGAGATTCTGGGTTAGAGAAGTTCATTTCTGGTCCGTTCATCATTTATCCGGCGGCGGTGACGGAGTTCCTGGCGACGGCGACGCTCACGAAGAGGAAAGTCTCAGCCACAGTCAACGGGAAGGCCATTCTAATCACCCTGAAGCTCTCGGTCTGCCCAACACCGGTCTAGACCTAAAAGTTGACCTAACCGATGCAGAATCAAACGCTGTCCGGTTGATGATCCCTTTCTCAGATCAGGATCTGGTGATCCACTCTAGCCGGAGGAATAAGCTAAAACCGGAATACAGATGGTTGCTGACTGTCATCGCCCGATCACTCTAGGGAAGAGGAGGTAATTTCGACAACCTGACGAAACTTAAACTAAAAATGCTGTTGGCTATTGTCCGTGGTGACAAGGTGGACTGGGGATACATCATTTTCGAAGAATTCTGTCAGATGGTGATCAAGAAGGATGGCCGGATTCAGGCCTTTGCAATGCATATCGTCAAAATCCTTGAGTTCCTTAATGTGGAACTGGGTGAAGGAAAACCGCTTCCAATCACCAATATTCTCGACTTAGAGTCAATGATCGAGAAACCGGAGAAGACGATCAAACCTAAGTCATCCAGAACGAAGTCGTCCAAAGGGACCAACTCTTCCGCTCCGGCTGAAGAAGAAACCAAGAAGAAGAAACCGGAAAGAAAAGCGGTTAAAACTGAAGCCCCACAAGAACCGAAAAGGAGGAAGAAGGTGGCTGCAAGGAAGAGTTCCAACAAACCGGCGGACTCCGAGAAAACTCTTTCCTTGGATAATCCACCAGAAAGAACCGCAGACGTTTTTCAACCCATTCCCATCAACACCGTCGTCCCTACTCCTATTCCATCTAACTCACCAAGGCAAACCGAATCCTCGGGAAGCCAAGAAAACAAGTCAGTTTCCAAGGAGGAAGCAGAGGTAAGCGTTCACTCTGAAACCTCCAAGTCTCCAAGTAAACGAATTGAAGAGGTAATAGCCGGCGTGGGCCTAAATACCTCTGAAGCAATTGAGGATGTTATCCAAGATATTGCAAAGGAAACCGAAGAAGACGATGTGTCAAGTCGTCGCAAGCCAGTTGATCAGGTTGAGATACCTGATCAAAGTGAAGCACAACCGGTCGAAGAAACGGCCAAAACAGAAGACCTTACACCTCCGACTCAGGAGGGTAATCTTGAAGAACAGGAACCATCCGGTTCAGCAGGAGGCAAGACAGCTCCAGAAAACCGATCGGCTCAAGATGGGCCATCTGACTCAGCCATAATACCTGAAGCTTCTGTTCAGGTCAACAAAGGCAAAGGAGTTCTTATCGAAGATTCAACCGTAACAGGAAAAGGTACGCTGCAAACCGGTCCTCAACAAGAAGCTGTAACCGGGGATGAGGTTACCTTTACCGCAGAGCAAGAAGATGAAGTCTTCGAGGAACTTATTAGGGACATGAACAAGGGTGCCAGTGAAGCGATAGCTCCATATATCCTGTGGGTGAAGCTCCGATGTGAAACAAAGATATCCGACATGGCTCCAGGTTTGAGCGGCAACAAATATTGGGACAGGCTCATCAGGCTGGAAGAGAGGGCCCTTCAGTTAGCAAACACCAACCTCATCCAACCTGCATTTAACAAAACCGCAGTAATTCTTGAAAACGCTCGGTTGCAAGCAGTGGAGAATGCCTTTCAAGAAACTGAAGGAACGACGCTAACTCCGATTGAAATGAGAATGGCCCAACGGTTTCTCGCAGTGCGAGAACAGCTCGTTCAAAATCTCGCCCATTTTAATATGCAGTGGAGGAAAGGTTGCCAAAAACAACTTAATAATGTCGATCTCCATCAAAGTAAGCCTTTCTATGTGGTCGGTGAGACATCCGGAACGACTGAAAACCTAGAACAAGACTCTTCTCAAACGGCTAAGGTTACTGAAATCGATCAAATAAAGCAAGCTGTGGTTGATAAAATTGATTCATGCCTTGGAAGCTATAAAACCGCAACCGATGAGAGAATTGCAACGGCTGAAGCTAACCTGTCTAACACTATAAAGTCCATGATAGATACGGCCATGCAGACATCAGTTAAATCCTTGATCGCCGAGTCCATCCAAACCGCAACCGCCCCTTTACTAGACATGTTGCAGGCAATGCCCATTCAAATTGGGGAGATGTCCAAAATTCAAGTCAGCACAACTCAAACGCAAATTGAGTCTAATGCTGAAACCGCTAAGAGGCTGCAAGAAGAAGAAATGGAAAGGGAACGGTTGTAGAAGGAGATTGAAGACAAAGATTATGAACTTGCCCAGAAGTGCAATGAGGAAGAACAGGCCAACATCTAGGAATCCCAACCGGCTCAACCGTCCCATTCAATGAACACAAGGAATAAGAAGAAACGGAGCGCGGTTAAGAACGTAATCAAGCGGGCAGAGCAAAGAGCAGTTGTACCAGTCGTGGTAAACGTGCAACCGATTGATGAAGATGAAGAAGATCTTGAGGAACTTAACCAACGGAAGAGAAGGGCAACTGCTGGTTCAACCGCAACTCCAAGCTTCAGACAAATTATTGCTCCACCGCCTCCTCCACCAAGACCAGTTTGCGCCAATTTTGGGTTCAAGAAAAAGGGTACCGGTCACTCAAGTGTATGGGCCGGAATGTTGATTGACGCTGCAAGACGCGACAGGGAGTGGAAGGCAAAAGAAGAAGAAGAAAGAAGACAGCGTGAGAAAGAACTAGAAAAAGAGCTTCACAAGGGGGGACCATCCAAGCCTTAATCTCTTTTGTTATTTCTTTCAAAACAATTTATGTTTAATTATGACTCGGAACTCGGTTATTTTATTAGTTTCCACATACATTTTTGGAAAATCAAACACATGCCTTTGAAACATCTTCTTCCAACAGAAAATAATTAAAACGCTAAACAAATTTTTCAAAACCGGTCACTCATTACAAGTTTTGAATATTTATTCTAAATAATCAAAAAGGGAGAAATTGATAGAAAAAATTAAGAAAGTTAATTTTTCTAACCGGCCAGTAAGCAAATTTTTCAAAACCGGCCACTTACTACAAGTTTTGAATATTTAGTCTAAATAATCAAAAAATGAGAAATTGATAGAAAAATTAAGTAGGTTAATTTTCAAACCGGCCACACATTACAATTTTTGAATATTTATTCTAAATAATCAAAAAGGGAGAAATTGATAGAAAAATTAAGTAAGTTAATTTTTGGAACCGGCCAGACGGACTAAACAGTTGTTAACTTTCATGTGCAGGTACAGATCAAAACCGTATGAACCGGTTGGGGTATCAAAACCGGTTGCTGCTATACTTCAAAGAAACCAATTCCATGTGATCAAGTTAAAGATCAGAGGAACCGGTTTTCACTTTCTCAAGCGCCGGTTAGCCAAGACAAAAACTTACATACCAGCCGGATCATACTGCACAAGACACAAAACCGGAAGATTCAAACTTCAAGAGTGACGTACCATGACGAAAGAAACGTGTCTTGAAAGAATAAAAGAAGATCGGATCCGATCGGAAGCATGCGAGGAAAGCAATGATGCTTTATTGATCCGAAGTTGACAACCTGAGGTGGATGACCAGCACGTGTCCAAATCTGAAAACTGATTATGTCATCTTCTGCTCAGAGTTGCCTGCATGACTGCCAGGTGTTGAGGAAAGTGAAGCGTGCAAGCAACCTCTCTGCACCGGCGTGATAACGATTAACCAATCCAAAGGAGAGAGAAGAAAAGTGACCGTTAGCTCTTCTCAACTATAAAAGGAAGACAGATCGTCTTCATTGAATGCAAGTTACAGATTACGAAAAACGAATCATAAAAGAAATAAGTTAGAGAGATAAACTCTTATATTCTAACCGGTGTGTCTAAAACCGGAAGCTTTCTCTGTGTATTTGTGTTGAGTTATTGTATTACATCAAAAAGTGAGTTTGGTGTAACCGGCGAGTAGCGAAGTTGGGCTCGACCGGAGGTACTGTTGTTAACTATAAAAGTTAGTGGAGATCCTTCTCATAACCTGAGAAGAAGGGGTGACGTAGGAGGGTTTGCTCCGAACATCCATAAACAAATCCTTGTCTCGTGTTCTTTCCTTTGCTTTTATTATTTAGCCTAACCTCAAACTAATCATACTCCTAAAACCGGTCACTCATATCCATAAAACCGACTCCTTCTAAAACATCATCTAAAGTCGCATTCGTTGCTTCAACCTGAAACAGACATTTCCGCCCTTGAACCCGGTTCAAGAGTCTGTGACAGTTTGCGTAGTGCTGAGAACGTTTTTAGTCTTTAACCGGACTATCACCAAAGAGTGTTTTGTGTTGTAAGCGGCCACCCTTCCTGAAACCGGAAACACCCCGGTCCTCCAAGGGCGTCCCCGATCCTAACAGAAATGTTGAAGTCCCTTTTTCTCGAAGTAGAGGCATCTCCAAAAAAGATGGTTGAAGTTAGTCAGCCTGATGAAGCTAGATTTGAGAGGGAACCCTCAAATGATAAGGAATCAGAGAAGAGTTCCTCATCTGAGGGGGAACAAGCTAAAAATGATGAATCATCAGAAGGGCTTCTATTGTCTCAATGTTTCATTATAGGATCACCCAAGCCTCGACCATTTCCTGATATCAATGCTGCGAATATTCATGATGATGTTGTCAACCTTCCTCATCATTCAGACGGGTCTCTAGATCAGGCTCACAAGGTACATGAAGATTTTGTTGATGATGAAGAAGAAGTAAAGTCTGAAAGTGATTCAGAGAAGGATGGACCCGAGCAGTCCATCCAAGTTCACACCCATATCAGTCCCATTCAGACAACTCCAGCAGATTCTCAAGATATTTCATCTAATGAAGGATCATCTACTGGTGGTACAAATATTTTGAAATCAATGACAACATTGATGAGCACTCTTCAAAAGAATGTGTCTGAAATGCAATCAAATATGGTAAAGATTATGAAGACTCCGAAAATACACAAGAAGGAATTTGTCGATCTTCTTAAAACCCATAATGAGATGGAGCAGACATTGAAGAGGAACACGTACGAGATTACTACCCTCAACATGATATACACCAAATTTGTAAAGAACTTCTTCAGATGACAGAGCGATTTGATCGACCGTGAAAGGGAAAATGTCGTTGAACTCCATAATGAAGTTATGGATGGAATAAACTTGCTTTGAAATCAGATGGTTGAAATTCAGGGTAATATGAGCAGAGCTGATGCTAAGCGGTTGGAACAGGTTGATTCCTTTGCAAGGAAGATTCAGGCTGAAGAAGATGTTAAAGTTGCTGCCGAGAAAGAGAAGAATCTCATTACCCAAGGCGATGACAATAGAGGTAGAAGAGGTGGTGGTGTTTCAACTTGCACCAGATCAAAGCGAAAGCAAACCGGTGATGATAGTGATAGGCGAATCAAAAGAGGCAGAGGTCGCAGAGGTGATCGTGGTGGTAGAAGTAGTGGCAGTGATCGTGGTGGAAGAAGTGGTCGTGGTGGCCGTTCTCTCCTTCCGTTTCAAAACCTTCTAAATGGTGAAGAATTCAGGTGTCAAGGCTTTCGTTACCCAATCGAACTACTCGTGAAATAGGGAGATCAATAATTTCTTTTCTCCTAAACTATCTTTTGTTAGTGTGTGAACTTGGTTCTTTAAACTTGGTTTCTGAATATTGGTTTTTGGAACTTATTTCTGTAAACTGGTGAACAAGTTTGACTCTTTCATCTATTAGATGGATGTTTATCTCTTAAATTGTGCAAAGTTTTAACATCATCATCAAAAAGGGGAAAATTGTTGGGTCAAATTATTTTCACTAAGGGTCAAAGTATTCTGACTAATGATATTTTGATGATGAGTTGGTATAAAACTTAAACTGAGTCGTCTAATTGTTTTTGGAGCAAGTGTATCGAAAACATGATATATTAGACTAAGTCTGAATGAGGTTCATTAGACTTAATGGGTATTAGACGCATTGAGTTAAATGTGTAGTCTAACAGACGTAGTTAGACGTGCAGTCTAACAGATACGTAGTTAGACATTCAGTATAACAGATACGTAGTTAGACGTGCAGTCTAACAGACGTAGTTAGACGTGCAGTCTAACAGATACGTAGTTAGACGTGCAATGTAACATGCATAGTTAGACGTGTAAACTAATAGATGTAGTTAGACGTGCAATTTAACAGATACGTAGTTAGACGTGCAATCTAACAGACGTAGTTAGATGTGCAGTCTAACAGATACGTAGTTAGACGTGCAGTCTAACAGGCGTAGTTAGACGTGACGTCTAATAGATGTATTTAGACGTGCAGTTTAACAGATACGTAGTTAGACGTGCAATCTAACAGATGTAGTTAGACGTGTCGTCTAACAGATACGTAGTTAGACGTGTAGTCTAACAAGCGTAGTTAAACGTGTAGTCCAACAGTAGTTAGACGTGCAGTCTAACAGATATGTAGTTTGTTGGGTCAAATTATTTTGACTAAGTATCAAAGTAGTTTTACTATTGGAATTTTGATGATGAATGCATATAAAACTTAATCTATGCGTCAAATTGTTTTTGATGCAGGTGTATCGAAATCACATTATATTAGACTTGGTCCTAATGAGGTTCATTAGACTGATTTTGCATTAGATGCATGAAGTTAGACGTGCAATCTAACTAGTTGAGTTAGACGTGTAGTCTAACTAGTGAAGTTAGACGTGCAGTCTAACAAGTTGAATTAGATGTGCAGTCTAACTAGCGGAGTTAGACGTGCAGTCTAACTAGTGAAGTTAGACGTGTAGTCTAACTAGTTGAGTTAGACGTGTTGTCTAACTAGCGGAGTTAAATGTGCAGTCTAACTAGTTGAGTTAGACGTGTAGTCTAACTAGTTAAGTTAGACGTGCAGTCTAACTAGAGGAGTTAGACGTGTAGTCTAACACACGAAGATAGACGTGTAGTGTAACTAGTTGATTTAGACGTGCAGTCTAATTAGTGAAGTTAGACGTGCAGTCTAACTCCTTCAGACTAGTCTGAAGTGATTGTAATTAGATGTGAAATCTAATCCCATTAGACTAGGTGGTCTAATGGATCCTATTATTAGATGAGGTCGTCTAATTGAAATACGTCTAACGCCATGCTTAAGAAGTTGCTTGAAGCTAGCACCCGCCTACCCACGTGCTCTAGCTCTACGCTACTCCTGCTCCACTTTCTAGTGAAGATCAGTACGACAACCAGTTGCAACCAATCAACCAATGCCACGTAAGCGAATATCCGTCACACTACTTGATTTGCAGGTAAATCTCTAAAGAATATTCGGCGCACTACTAGTTGTGTACGGCCACTATCCTTGTATACAGAATATGCTATGTACTATGGAGGCATTCCAATGGAAGCTCACCATGTGTCATTATGAAGATTCGAACGTTAGTTCCTGTTCCTTATTTAAAGAATCTCAAGGACAACGGACGAACAACCAAAAATTTTAGTAAACGAATCACCAAACAATTCATCGATCTATTGATACTATTGAAACTGTTACCTGCTTTCTTGCTTTACTGTGTGTTAATCAAGAGAGAGTTAAATTCAAAGCATCGTTTTAGCTGAGTGATATTCTTCATCATATTGTAAGTTGAACAGAGTCTGTTCTGTTCAATAGTGAGCTATTCGTGCAAACTGTATTTGATTCAAAGCATATTATAGTGAATCCTTCCGGTGGTTGGAAGAAGGGGTGACGTAGGAGTGTTTGCTCCAAACATCCATAAACAAACTACTGTGTTGTTCCCTTTTTGTCATATTTTCATTCTTGATCCTAAGCTTCAAACCTAAGTAAATATTTCCGCACTTGATTCTGTTTCAAGTGTTTACAAGGGTTTGTGTATAATAGAAAGTGATTTAAATCCTTAACGGGATTTCTATCAAACCGTTTTTCCTAAGCCTTCTTCAATCGCCAAACCCCCGCCTCTATTGATTAAGCCGATCTTATCATAGTTAGACGTGTAGTCTAACATATACGTAGTTAGACGTGCAGTCTAACACGCGTAATTAGACATGCAGTCTAACAGATGTAATTAGACGTGCAGTCTAACAGATATGTAGTTAGACGTGTAGTCTAACAGATACGCAGTTAGACGTGCAATCTAACAGGGGTAATTAGACGTGCAGTTTAACAGGTGTAGTTAGACGTGCAGTCTAACATATACGTAGTTAGACGTGTAGTCTAACAAGCGTAGTTAGACGTGCAGCCTAACATATACATAGTTAGACGTGTCGTCTAATCCCATTAGACCAGGTGGTCTAATGGATCCTGCTATTAGACGGGGGCGTCTAACTTCATTAGACTTGTCAGTCTAATTGAAAAACGTCTAAGGCCATGCTTAAGAAGTTGCTTGAAGCTAGCATCCGTCTACCCACGATCAACTAGCTGTATGCTACTCCTGCTCCACTATTCCGTGCAGATTAATACGACAGCCAGTTGCAACAAATTAACTAATGCCATGTAAGCAAATATTCTTCCCACAACTTGTTTCTTGCAGGACAATCCTAGAAAAATATTCGGCGCTCAAACAGATTGGTACGACCACGATCCTGATGCTCAAAGTCTGTTGTACCTGTGTACTATGAAGTCTTTCAAATGAAAGTTCGTCACGTGTCATTATAGAAGATTCAACCATTAGTACCTACTCTCTATTTAACGATCTTCAAGGACAACGAATGAATTGCTGGACACTGGAAAATACGCATACGAACGAACTACTGAACTTACAATATCACGAATTGTTTTCTTGCTTTACTGTGTGTACATCAAGAGAGTGATAGAATAAAATCAAAGTATTGTCTAGTTGAGTGATATTCTTCAATATACTTTAAGATGAACAAAGTCTGTTCTATTCAATAGTGAGCTAGTCGTGCAACAGTATTTGATTCTAAGAAACGTATAGTGAATCCTTTTGGTGGTTGGAAGAAGGGGTGACGTAGAAGAGTTTTGCTCCGAACATCCATAAACAACTCTCTGTGTCTTTTACATTCTGCCATCTTCTCATTCTTTGGTTCTTAGCTTCAAACCTGAGCAAACATTTATGCACTTGAATTGTTCAAGAGTTTGCAAGGGTTTGTGAATAATAGAAAGTGATATAAATCCCTAACAATATTTCTATAAAATCGTCTATCCTAAGTCGTTATCAATAGCTAGACCCCGTCTCTATCGATTACGCCGATCCTATCATTAACTAACATGATTGTTATCCCCGTTGGTCTAATCTCTAACGGATCTAACGGAATCCAGCGTTCTGTCACTTGAAACAACGTCGTTTGACTCGTCTTATCCGCTGGAATCGCGACCTCTCCGGACTAGCGATCGTCACCGGTGCGATTCTTCTAGAAGCTCTATTTCCTCTATAAGAGATCAAATCCTTTGTTTTTTTTGGCCATGTGCTCCTCACATTGATTCCTACGTTTCACCCTTATCCTCCAACCTTATCATGCCCTAGATAAGGCTGTCAAATGATGGATAAAGCTTAAGGGATAAGTTCACTAGAGGTTAAAATCGTCCTGAATTATCCCTCCTCGATCGACCGTCTCCTAGTATAAATACTCCCACATGTTCTGTAGACTAAATCATCGAAGAACATCAAACAATTATAGCCTATAACATTCGAAATCAAAGTCTGAAATTCTGGCCAAGAACTAGTTTTTGTCAAAACCTTCTTCGGCGAATTCCGCTTCGATCTAGGCTTCTTGATAGCCTCCAATACCTCCCATGAGTGTTCTCCAAGTGTTGATATGAATTTAGAAGCTTTGTATTTCGATTTTTAATTATAAATTTGAATGTTTTCAAAATTTTCTTGATTGATCGGTTTGATCTTGTTCTTAAGCTTGATTATAGAATATATTTATTTAGAATCATTCTATATATCATATGTGAGATTTCTATTGAAACAAATCAGATCAAATCAACTTGAATACAAAAATTTGAAAATTAAAATTTGAAAACGGGATGTTTTAAAATATCACGTTCTTGATTTTAATCCAAATTTTTTGTTTCAATTAGTTGTTATACATGTTATTTAATAAATTGGAATGAATCTTAAATAACTGTAATCACGTTTTGATCATGTTTGATCAAACCGAAATATTAAAATTGAAGTTTAAAAAACTGAAAACTTGAAATTTTGTGTACTTGCTTTTATTTTAGATTTTTTTTATCAAATTAATTGTTATACATGCTTGTTAACATGTTATGATGAATTCCAACTAACTGTTTCATCACTTTGATCATGTTTGTTCAAATATTGTTTTTTACATTTTTTAAATTTTGATTCAATCTTCAAAAACCTCTTTAATGATGGTTTTGTTTAAGATCAACTATATTCATTATTTCAAATCTAATGGAACAAAAACCAAAACTTGTAATAGCCTAATTTAAAAGATCACATAATTTGACCTAAAAATGGTGTTTTAAAATTAATCCTTGTACGAACTTCAAAATTGTGATTTATGCGAAGGATTTTATTCTTCATGATCATGTGAACTTACTATAGCTTACGAATTATGATTTCATCATTCCAATCGAAAGTTATGGACTTCTGAAATTTTGGACCAAAACAAGAACTCTTGGTCTTAAGAATTTTTAGTCTAGGACCAGTGATCCTCGGTAATGTTCTTTATCAGGGACCGAGAAAATGAACCCCATGTCAAAACCCAAGATCGAGAAAATACACCCAGAACCGAGAATCCCATGATCGAGTTTTTTAACCTAGGACCGATGTTTTTCAGCTAGGACTAAGGACTAGGACCGATATTTCTAACCCTAGGACTGAGCCCTCACTTAACCTAGGACTGATGTTTCAAACCTTAGGACCGAACCCTCATTTAACCTAGGACCGAGCCCTCACATAACCTAGGACCGGTAAACTTGACCCTAACCTTTGACACATGACTGATGTTTCTAACTCTAGGACCGATGCCTCACTTAGACTAGGACTGGTAAACCTAACCCTAACCCTAGCTCATGACCAGTAAACTTGACCCTAACCCTACCTAGGATGGACAACTATCTAACCCTAGGATCGAGCACTTAGACATGTAGACTTGACCTGAGACCGAGCCTCCTTAGTCTTCGACCAAGCCACTCGAGTTTGGTACTGAACCTCCGAGCCCAAGACCGAGCTATCTGGTCCCTTGAACCATACGACCAAGCCTTGGTCCGGACCACACCGGTCATGACCAAGCCCAACCAAGCCTAAATCGGCCAAAACCGACCCAGACCCTATGACTCCGATCCTAAGTCCTATTTGGTTCTACATTTCAAAATTCAAAATTATTTTTATAATTTTAGAACCCAAACTATTTTTCAAATAATCACAAACGGTTAGAAAATGATATTTTTCAATTTTCGGGATGTTTTCTAAATCAATGTTCTGGATAAGGCTCCGTTTAGAATTTATTTTTAAATTATAACATTCTCCTTTGACATTTCCAGGTGTTCTTAAATTTAAACACTGGCGCAATAGGTACACCCCCTTTTGAATAATTTTGTACAATTATTTAAAGCTCGTCCTTTCTTATGATCCCTGGACTAGTAATTAAATGTAATAAATGTTATAATTGGATTTATAAAAGTCAAACTTTCCCAAGCGTAAATAGATAACGAACGATCATTTTTTTTCCAGAAATTCTGGTCTAAATTCGTTTATACACGTATCATTTTATTGATTTTCATAAAATCTCTTGGCGAGTCTGATTTTCAAATAAATAATATTTAAATTATTTATGTTAAATTAATTTAAATCGGGTTCAGGTTAAATTGTTATTTAGCCTCCCAGATTATTAAAATTTGAATAGAAGATTAATTATTTTTACATAATTATTTTTTAACATTCTAGGTATTTTAAAAATCTTTTAAAAACTAAATGTTTTCTTTTAAAATATGTCTGGCACGAAAACCAAGGTTGAAACTCATCGAACCTCAAGTCATTCTACTATACAATATTTCCCCTTATATTGCCACGTGTCCGCCTCCCCGCGACACGTGTTAAACTATGGGACCATGAGGTATTCACCTCGTTTCGGCATGTTACAATTATAATATTATGAAAAAATAATATTAATAATATGTTCGATAAATTAAACAAAGAAAAGAGAAAATTACTTGAGAAAGAATTAATTAATTAACGTAAAAGAATATGCACAACATAATATTGATGATATGGTTTAAACAAAACTAAGTTAGATTATTTTTTTTTCGTGCAGGCACAAATCTAAAAGATTATGCTACTTTAGACGTGGTCTGAAGCAGACGCTTATAAACGTCTTGCTACTTCAGACGGATTCTGGAGCATGCGATAAGAAATCTCCTAACTCCTTTAGACGCGGTCTAAAGGAAAGCGTAATTCGACACAATCTAATTCTTTTAGACGTGGTCTAAAGGGAAGTGCAATTAGACACAGTCTAACTCCTTTAGACGTGGTCTAAAGGGAAGCGCAGTTAGACGCGGTCTAACTCTTTTAAACGTGGTCTAAAGGGAAGCGCAGTTAGACACGGTCTAACTCCTTTAGACGTGGTCTAAAGGGAAGCGTAGTTAGATGTGTTCTAACTCCTTTAGACATGGTCTAAAGAAGAAGCGCAGTTTGACACAGTCTAACTCCTTTAAACGTAGTCTAAAGGAAACGCAGTTAGACGCCGTCTAACTCCTTTAGACGCTTTCTAAAGGGAAGCACAGTTAGACACTGTCTAAGCTTCTTAGACGCGGTCTAAAGGAGAGCATCTGATGCCTTGCTTTAGCAGCCGTCTAAAAGAAGCATCCATCTAACTACATTCTAATATCATCTATAGTTACCGTTTTCAACATTCTGACAAGCCAGTTGATCCCAACAAATGAAAGACGACCACGTACACGTTTATCACTCAAATTTCCCATGTTGTATCTCTCTAATACAAGACAATATCATAGGATATTCGGCACACTACCTGTCTCGTACGGCCACGATCCCAATGTTCAATGTCTGTTGTACTCTCGTACTATTAGCGGTCGTCCAACAAAAGGAGGACACGTGTCCTAAAAGAATATTTGACTGTTGGTGTACTTCGAGTATAAATTGATACTCAAGGACAATAGACAAATAACCTTGAACTTTAGCTTTTTCGAGTGACTATTGGTCTTGACATACTGTTGATTAAGCGCTCTCTCTCTTTGATTATTCAATCTCTCAAGCTCAAACACAAACTACTCACTGTCTGTTTGTGTGATTACTCTGTAATTAGTCTACTCTTATTTTGGTGTAAAATTTCAGTATTGTAAGTTGAACAGAGGTTGTTCTGTTAAACAGAGAGTTAACTAGAGTTTAGAAACAAGCGGTTGTTAAGTCATGTTGCTTCTATACATATTAAAGCCTTTTAGTGAATATCTTTCCAGTTGTGGAAGAAGTGGTGACATAAGAGTTTTATCTCCGAACATCCACAAAACTCCCTATATTCTTCTTTACTTTGTGCCATTTACTTCCATCTGTCTGAAGCTTCAAATCCAACAAACAATTCCGCACTTAAATTCGTTTCAAGAGTTTGTGAAGATTCATGAAGAATATAAACATATTTTAACTTCTAACAGAGTTAAAATCGAATTCAAGTCATAAACTGTTCACAATAGACAGACCCTAGTCTCTATTATCAACACCGACCCTAACATAATAGTTAAATAAAAAAATCATTAAATATTTTTTTTAGAAATAATTAGTAAAAATTTAATATTCATATAAAATGATATTTATCATTTTTTTACCACCCAAAATAAATTCAAGATTTACTATTGTGATATTAATCCAAACATTTCTCATTGTGGGTTGACCCGCCCATAAACTTACAACGGTTAAAAATAAAATTTAAAATGCTATAGGTATGGTTCGAACTTGTAACCTAACAAAACAAGTACAACCCTTTAACCAACTAGGCTAATAAGACTTTATATTTTAAATTCAACAGCAAATTTGATGAACGCGGCACATTTTAACAATATAAGTTCAACTTTTTAACTAACTAATATATATATATATAATGATGCTTAATTTTTAAAGTGTCCGGATTGCCAGGTCGAGAGCTGTGGTTAATTTGGATATATATGTGAGAGTAAATGGATACTTGGGTCGGATTGTGAGTTGACCCGCCCATAAACTTAAAACGGTTAATAATAAAATTAAAAATGCTATAGGTATGATTCGAACTTACAACCTAATAAAACAAGAATAATCTTTTAACCAACTATACTAATAACAATTTATATTTTAAATTCAACACCAAATTTGATGAACGCGGGACATTTTAACAATATAAGTTCAACTTTTTAACTAACTAATCTATATATATAATGATGTTTAATTTTTAAAGTGTCCGGATTGTCGGGTCGAGAGTTGTGGTTAATTTGAATATATATGTGAGAGTAAATGGATATTTGGGTCGGAATGTGGGTTGACCCGCCATAAATATTTTTACCGTAATATTTTTTTCACTATTTATTTTTATTATTGCTCGTGTAATACACGAGATACATACTAGTTATTTGTTATTTCACTTCAAGAATTTTTTAATGACATTTTACATTCGATAATTACTAATATTCGAGTTTATTAAGATGCTAGTTAATTAATATCTTTTTATCATAAAATATCTTATCATTTTATAAATAAATAATAGTAATAATATGACTAAACAAAAATATAGTTAAATTTTTAATTAATTATATAAGGTATAAAATTATTTTTTTAATAAATTATTTAATTAAATATTAAGATGAAAATATTTTTAAAATCTAATATATAATTATATTAAATTAAAAAAAGAGTTAAAGTAGAGTGCATATAATAAATATGGAGAGAACATAAAATATATATTTTAACCAAAACAAAAAATATTTTAAAATCAATTAAATAAATATGTCATCTAAAAATAGTTCACATCTCCTTAATTTAATTTTTTAGTTGTTAGACTCATCATATTATTTCTAACCCGTTGTATGATTTAACGACCAATGAATCTGTTGTCATAAAAGTTCGAAACGTACATATAATATTTTTAATTTTATTTTTAACCGTTTTATGTTTATGAACGGGTCAACCCGCAATCCGACCAAAGTATTTATTTACTCTCACATATATATCCAAATTAACCACAACACTTGACCCGACAATCCGGACACATTGAAATTAAGAATTAATATATATATATATATAGATTAGTTAATTAAAATATTGAACTTATATTGTTAAGAATATCCCACGTTTATCAAATTTGGTGTTGAATTTAAAATATGAAGTCTTTTTAGCATAGTTGGTTAAATGTCTGTACTTGTTTTTGTTAGGTTGCAAGTTCGAAACATACATATAGTATTTTTAGTTTTATTTTTAACCGCCTTAAGTGTATTGGTGGGTCAACCCACAATTCAACCTAAATATCTATTTACTTTCACATATATCCAAATTAACCACAACTCTCGACCCGACAATCCAGACACTTTGAAATTAAACATTATTATATACATATATATTTTGCTATATAAAAAATGACGCATTTAAGTTCCATTTTTTTTATTTACAACTTTACACATGAAATATAAAAAACAAATAATCATTTAAATTTTATTGTATAATTTTACCATTATATTGTGTTTAACATAAATTTCATAATATCATAATTGTTAGAAACTATATATATAAAACATATAAATTTGAGAATTTTTTTGGGAATTAAAGGAGAACTGGCATGACAAACCACGTACATGATTCCCCGTTTAAACTCAAAACATTTCTAGATGAAATCGAACTCATTACTTAATTTGAGAAATTTTAATATTGTGTATATGTTGTTCTTTTACTTTTATATTTTTTTTTAATATTGTGTGAATTCATCTAATCTAATATTTATTACAAAAAAAATTATAGAATTTTTTAAAGATTGGACAACTTAAATAAAATGTTTCAAATATAGTATTTTTATTCAAAATTTAAGTTTTTTCGTTCTATTGATATAATTTAATTTTCCATTTTTTAACGTAAATTATCACATCATCTCAAATTGGCGAAAACAATAATAATACGAACCCATAATTTTTATATTAACACCATAAAATACTTGTTTCAAAACTACGTATACCTATACATAAGTGTTATTATATATATAATTGTTATTTTTTTTTTTGTTAAACAATAACATTAATTATTAATTTTATTAATAACAATAATAATAATTAAATTTTATAAAATTTAGGTAAAAAATATATATTTATAATAATATTACAAACTAAAGTAACATATATGTATCAATTATTTTAAATATGTCAAAATATATAGTTACATATATTTTGTTATTATTTAAATATATGCATATATATAATCTATTTATTATATTTTGTATATTAATTATATATATATTTAAAATATTAATATTATTTTTTAAAATATAATTTTTCTTATAATTTTATTATAAAATATCTTATTTGGTTATATTATTAAAAAAATAAAAAAATAATATTTAAATAAAAATAGTTAATATTTAATTTTTATAAAAACTTATTAAAAATTTAATATTTTTTAATTAATATTAATATTTTTTACCAAAAATAAGCTTAATTGTTAATTGTAATTTATGATCTAACTAAAATAAATTCTTGACTAACTTCTCATTAATAAATTGTTACTTTTTTTTGACCATTTTAAAGTGAACTATTATCATTATCATTTTGTTGGGTTAAAATTTAATTTGATTAACATTATTTTGATGATGTGTGAGTAAAACTTAACTATGATTAAAAGTTGAATAAATGAAGCTAACTCGTCTAATTGTTTTTATGCAAGTGCATCATATTTGGATAACTTAGTCGTGGTCTAAGCATGCTAATTAGACGTATTACATAGTTAGACGCGCAAGTCTAACAGATACGTAGTTAGACGCGCAAGTCTAACAGATACGTAGTTAGACGCGCAAGTTTAACAAATACGTAGTTAGACGCGCAAGTCTAACATATACATAGATAGATGCGCAAGTCTAATAAATATGTAGTTAGACGCGCAAGTCTAACAGATACGTAGTTAGACGTGCTAGTTTAACAGATACATAGTTAGACGTGCCAGTCTAACAGATACGTAGTTAAAGGTGTAGGTCTAACAGATACAGAGTTAGACGCATAAGTCTAACAGACACGTAGTTATAAGTTGACGTCTAATTCCTTCAGATTAGTCTGAAGTGATATGTAGTTAGGCGATGCAGTCTAACTCCATTAGACGTGGAAGTCTAATGGGATGTGAAGTTAGACGCGACAGTCTAACTCCATTAGACTTGGCGGTCTAATGGAACTCGTTGTTAGACGTTGGCGTCTAACTCCCTTAGACTTGGTAGTCTAATGGAGAACGTCTAATGCATCGCTTCAACAACCGTTTGAAGATAGCATACGTCTACCCACGATCAACTAGTTGTACGCTACTCCTGCTCCAGTTTCTCTTGCAGACCAGTACATTAGCTATTTGCATCTAATGAATGAATTCCACGTACGCAAATATTCCTCCAACTACTTATTCAGTACATGACAGTTGCCGAAGGATATCCGGCGCACTACTATTCAGTAGACCACGTTCCATGAGCTTAGAGTCTGCTGTACTTTGTTCTTTAGGCGACCATTCTATGGGTGCGTGCCACGTGTCCATGCAGAAGATTCGACGGTTGATGTCTTTCTCCTACAAATAGATGCTCAAGGACAATGGACGAATCTCTCTCGGTCTTCCAGTTATTGAATTGAATTCTTCTAACTCATTTGCTCTTGCACTTACTGATTGTACATCATTTTCCAAATTCAAGAGAGAGAATAAAAAACACTGTCTAGCTGAGAGATATTATTGATCATATTGTAAGTTGAACAGAGTTTGTTCTATTCAACAGAGTGTTAGCTATTCAATAAGCTGTATTTGATTCAAAGAAGTTTATTGAAATCATGATGTTTTTAAAAGCAGAAAATGCTAGAAAAATTCGAATGGCATCAAGTTTAGCAACAAGAGTAAATCACTCCTCGAAGTCAATGCCTTCCTCCTGTGTGTAGCATTGGGCTACTAGTCTAGCCTTGTTCCTCGTAACCAAACCATCTTCATTAAGTTTGTTGCGAAAGACTCATCTTGTTCCAATGATAGATTGATTAGTTGGTCTTAGAACCAAATGTCATACTTTGTTTCTTTCGAACTGGTTTAGCTCCTCTTGCATTGCAAATAACCAATCTAGATCAAATAATGTTTCGTCAAACTTCTGAGGCTCAATCTGTGAGATGAAAGTAGAGTTTTCACACTCATTTAACAATTGATGTCTGGTCCTAAGAAACGTAGAGGGGTTACCTATTATGAGCTCAAGAAGATGATTTCTATTCCATTTGAAGTTTGGTCACGAAACATTTTCTTATCGACGGATTATTTGATCAAGATTTGACCGACCGGTTGGCTAATCAAGATCTGATCGACCAGTTTTCTCAGAATTATCCAAACTGTCAAAAGCCGGTTGAGATGTGGTTTAGTCTTGTTGAGTTTCAACACTCTTAGGCGTCTGATCAGAAGCAATGTTTCGGTTGATCTGTACTACATCTTCGCTATCATATTGGAGATTGACATCCTTCATTCTGTTAGAAAAATCAATTAATATAGATGTGTTACTTTTAACAGGAACATGCGATGATTTTTCAAAAATTAATGTTTGTTTATTATACACTCTATAAACTTTACTGACTGGAGAATATCCTAACATAATACCAACATCATATTTGGCATCAAAAGCGGACAAATAACTCTTGTCATTATTATGAATGTAACACTTACAACCAAAGATCCTAAAGTATCGAATATTATGAGATTTTCTATGGTAAATCTCATAAGGCTTCTTGTTAAATCTTTTATTAATCATTGACCGATTTTGAGTGTTGATAGCCTCTGCCCAAAGCTTTTGAGCCATGCCGGAGTCAGTTATCATTGATTTAGCCGCCTCCTTAAGGGTTCTGTTTCTCCTTTCAGCCAAGTCGTTTTACTGTGGAGTTCTGGCACTAGACAACTCTGGTCTAATACCAGACTCTTCAAGGTATGAAGACAAAGTCCTGTTAATGAACTCAGTGTCCCTATCATTTCTAATTTTAATTACGCTTATCAATTTTTCATTTTGCACTCTTTTAAGCATTTTAATCAAATTAAGAGTAGCTTAATCTTTAGAAGGTAAGAAAATAACCCAAGTAAACTTAGAGTAGTCACGATAATTACTAAGGTATATCTTATGCCTCATAAACTGGTTACCATATACAAAATTTCTAAGCATCTTTCTGACTGAATATTACCTTTACTTTTAAAAATTGATTTGGCTTATAAAATTCAATTCGAAAAAATACGGACGCACTCATTATAACATACCGAACTCGATAAAATATGGACGCACTCATTATAACATACCGAACTCGATATAATACCGGACACACATCAATATAATATTGAAGTTGATCAAGTACCGAATTTGATCAAATATCGGGAAACTTTGCGTTTCGATTTTTCTTCACTTTGATCCTACATGTAATCAATAACACAACTCAGTTTTATTGATACACTGAAAATTGATCAAAGACTTTAACTTAACAATTTCTCAATTTTTAATTATTTAACCTAAATTATCAAAACCGGTAAGTTTATAATGTTAATAATTATCCGAAGTTAATTAAAAACTTTAATCTAACAAAAGGTGTCAAGCCTAATGAAACTGAAGTACATGCGATACGAAGGGGAACATAATATCAGTCCACGTTCATGAAAGCAACACCTATGTTGAAGCAAACTGACAAGTAGAAGGGTAGAGAAGTTGATATTCCACGTGCTTAGAATGTTGGCGACGTTTTACTCGCCCAACTAAAGAAGAAAAATGCCAATATGTCAATTTAAGAACTCTTGATGTATTTTATTGAGCACCGACATGCTGTCCTAAACGAGCTTTCCTAAGCTAGCATCTCAGTGAAAACTTCTCCAGAAAAACTAGTTGGAATGGTATGTGGGGTAGTAACAGAATCGAAGACAGCATTTGATGATTCATATTTACCTTCATACGGTGTGGATTATTCTAAAGCATTATACATTTTCGTGAGTATGGAAGGGAAATCTATTCAGATGGCCTTAGTTGATAATGGGTCAGCCTTGAATATTTGTTCGTGGAGAATGTTAAAGAAGTTCAGTGTTAAGAGAAATAGTGTTATACCTTCGGACTTATGTGTTCGCGGTTTCGATAGCGCGAAGAAAAAAATCATGGGTAGCTTCAAAACAATTGTGAAGATAGAAAGAGCATCATCTAAAGTAGAGTTTGTTGTAATTGATATGAAGTCGTCATATAATATCATTTTGGGTCGACCATGGTTACACTAGATGAACGCATTAGCGTCAACTTTGTATCAGAATGTTTGATTTGTGTCGCGAAAAAGTTGATCATAATAAATGGCGAGTCATATGTCACGGTAGGTACTAGCTTAATACATGTTACGTCTGAAGAGGTTCACTTCAACGAGTTTATCGTGGACATGATATCAGGGAAATGTAACGATTCGTACAAAATTCCGGTATTTGATTATTTTCCTCCTCTAGTGTTGTATTTGATGAACAAGATCAGTTATATTCGAGTTTCGGTTTGGATCCAAAATCTTCAGGACTTTAGGGTTTAGTGCAAATTTTAGGAAATCTGAATAGTTGTATGGGTACAAATCATCTAGGCTCCATGATGGAATCAAATGTAAAATAGTTGAAACTTACATTCCCATCCCACCTACCTTCAATGGACAGTTTGTAAAACAAGGAGAAACTCTTCCTTATTTCCAATTCCTAGAACCGTTCATACACCCAATCTCCAAACGTCGATTTCCAAGTTTGGAAATCTTTTCTAATCGCCTTCTTACTCAAAACCATTTTTCTTTCGTGATCAAGGGGAACTAGATGATTGAGCCGTACTTGAAGGAATGCATGAACTATTTTGTGAATGTGAGCCGAGAACAAAGAACAACTCTAAAGATGATGCATACACAGGCCCTACTTTGCCATTCAGGCCAGAAGAGTTGATCCACACGGATTCTGACCGTGATTATGTCACGGATAGAGAGGAGGATGACATGTACCAAACGAAACACTCATTCTCTAAAAATAATTTTAACTTAAAATCTATCATTTCTGAATTTCATGCGCATGCTGAACATAATTATAATAACTTTGAGTATGTGGACACTTTGAACAATGTTTTTAACAATGAAGAAGAAACTTTTGATTATATGCCCTCCGATGAAACGTTTAAATCGAAAATGACCTATGAGACGATACAATATCTAGATAAACAAGATGAGGATTTATCCACTATAGAAGAAACAATAAAGATAAATCTTAACATTAAAGAAAAACCTTAAATTATTTTAATCGATAAAAGTTTAAATGATTTAGAACGAGAAAATTTAACAAAAGATGTTTTTGCATGGTCTTATAAAGATATGCCAAGTATTGATCCAGAAATCATCCAACATCGTAAACCACTTTACGAAGACACAAAACCGGTGAAGCAGAAGCTCTAGAGAATGAAGGAAGACAGGACAAGATCAATGAAGAATTTTAGAAACAATTCGACGCAGGATTCCTTGAAGTGGTTGATTACCCAGAGCGGATCGCCATTGTAGTCCTAGTCACGAAGAAAGATGGAAAGATCCGAGTCTGCGTAGACTATCGTGATCTCAACAAAGAAAGCCCTAAAGACAACTTCCCACTACCACATATTGACATGCTAGTATATCACGTAGCAGGCCATCAACATCTATCATTCATGGATTGATTCTCAAGCTACAGCCAAGTGTTGATGGCTCTAGAAGACAAGGAGAAAACAACATTCATCACATAAGTCATAACGTTTTGCTATCGAGTTATGTCTTTGGGCTGAAGAATGCAGGAGCAACGTATCAACGAGGTGTCGCATTTATTCTTCACGATATGATCCACAAAGAGGTAGAAGTCTATGTCGTTGATATGATATTAAGTCAAGAGATCGAGAGGGGAACATCCATAATACAAATTCTTACAATGCATCTGGAAGTTCCAACTTAGGCTCAACCTGAAGAAGTGCATATTCAGAGTAACGATAGGAAAGATGCTAGACTTCTTAATCACGCAAAGAGGAATGGAGGCTGATCCGATCAAAATAGAAGCGATCACGGAAATTCCACCTCCAAGAAACAAGAAAGAAGTACAAGGCTTTCTAGACAAGATCCAGTATATAATTTGATTCATAAACAGGTTGACTATGACATGTGATCCTTTGTTTAAACTTATAAGGAAGAGCAAAAGATTCGTCTGGAATGACGCTTGTCAGAACGCATTCGAGAAGATAAAGGGATACCTCTAGAATCCTCCTATTATGATGCCACCAAGACTAGACGTGTCGCTAATCCTATACTTAACAGTCACGAAAAATGCGATAAGTAGTCTACTAGCCCAAGAAAAGAAAGAGAAGACGAAAGTCGCAGTCTACTACGTAAGAAAGCGCATGACAAGCTACAAACTTAATTATTCTCTAGTAGAGAAGCTGTGTTGGGCCTTAACTTAGGTTACTAAAAGTCCAAGGAATTAAATGCAAGCCCACACAGTCAATTTGGTGTCAAGATTCTATGCAATTCGTCATTTATTCTAGAAAACATTTTTTCGCATAGATTAGCTTAGTGGATGATGATGATATCGAAGTATAACATCGAGTACAGGGTTAAAAAATATATCAAGGGAAGCGTTGTAGTAGACTTTCTCGTAGACCAACCAATTGAAATTGAAACGACGAGGAGTTAGCATTCCCAAACGACAAGGTCATGACTATCTACCCTACAACCTGGAAACTACTATTCAATGTGGCTTCATGCAAACAAGGCCATGGCATCAGAATACTACTCATTGATCCTGTGGGAACATACAACCCAATATCAGTCATACTCGAATACCCTTGACGAACAATGAAGCAAAGTACAAAGCATGCATCTTTGGCTTGAAGATTGCTCACGAAAAAGGAACGAGACGCCTAGATGTTGTAGGAGACTCGATTTAGTCCTTTCACAAGCTAATGGTTAATGGAAAGTCAAAGAAAAGAATCTCAAACCCTACCATCAACACTTATTGACTATAATTGCTAAGTTTGAACATGTTACATTCACACACGCTCCTAGAAGTTAGAATCGATTTGTAGATACTTTGTCCACGTTAGCAACCATGACGCAAATCCCAAAAGGAATCAAGATCAAGCCTTTGAAGATTTTTCAAAAACAAAGACGAGATTTCGATAGAGGGTTGAAAGCCAACACGGAAGTGGTTCCAGACCTGTGGTTCGAATCTCTACAGAAGTACGTCAAGCATGGAGAGTATCCTTCACACTTCCAGAAGAAAAAGAGGAGAGCTCTTCGCCAATATGAAACCAACTACGTGATACTCGCATAAAAACTATATCGATGCTCCTTTAATTGCCAGAACATGATATGTATCGATCAATCTCAATCATCCCAGATCATTGAGGAAGTACACACAGAAACATGTGGACCACACATTAACGAATCAGCACTCGCTAAGAAGATCCTTCACTTTGTCTACTATTAGTAGAACATGGAACATGAATCTGTAAAATATGTTAAGAAGTGTCATCAATGTCAAGTCTACGCGAACTTAGAGTACACTCCAGAATCTCTACTGTACAACATGACCTCATCATGGTCATTCTCGACATGGGGAATAAATATCATTGGTAAAATTTATCCTCATGCTTTGAATGGACACGAGTTCATCCTTGTAGTTATCGACTATTTCACAAAATGAGTTGAAGCTCAATCATACAAGGTTCTCAAGTCATCACATGTTTCCAAGTTCATACGCAACAATATCATTACACGTTACAGAGTTCCTTAAGCCTTGATCTCAAAAAATGGTGGAAACATTCGAGGAGAAGTACTCAAAGTACTAGATGAATACAGGATTGAACACCACAAGTCCTTAACTAGTCGACCTCAAATGAACGGCGCAGTAGAAGCAGCCAACAAGAACATCATCACCATCATCAAGAAAATGACTCAAACGTACAAGGATTAGCGCGAGAAGTTTCCATACGCCCTCTAGGGATACAAAACATTCATTCGAACGTCAATAAGAGAAACACTGTTTGCATTGGTCTACGGAATGGATGTAGTGCAACGTATCAAAATCAAAGTCTTTAATCTAAGAGTTCTACTCGAGATGCAAGTAGTGGAAGAAGATTTGTGTAAGTCACTGTACAATTATCTAGCCCTTATGGAAAACAAGAGGTTATACGCGTTATGTCACACACAAGCATACTAAAGAAGAATAACTAGAGCTTTCAACAAATAGGTGAAATCTAGAAATATTCAAGAAGGCGATCTAGTCCTAAAGAAGAACTTACGGATACTAGACCCTAGAGGGAAATTCCAAACACAATGAGAAGGACCCTACCTCGTCAAGAAAATATTTCCAGATGGTGCCACGAGATTGACCACCTTGGATGGAGAAGAACTCTCAGCACCCTTCAACGTCGTCATGCTCAAAAGATACTTCGTCTAATGCATGCATGATGAAATCTATACAACCAAAGTTCATAACTCACAAGTTGTGAACTACATGAGACTTGACCTCTCTCGAGAGTATATAGACAACTCATCTAGGGTGCGGACACTACCATCAATTAACGACAGAAGTTGATAGACATTTCACATCACATACATTCATTGTATATACATCAAAAGGGGAGTTAATCACACTCTAAGTTGACTCCTAAACCAAAAACTCATAGTCAACACTAAGGGTATTTTTTTATTCAAATAAAAATGACCACAAGATCCTCATAGAGTCCCACTAGAGAAAATATAACGCTCAAAGCTAAAGTATTTTTCTCTTCGAATTAAGATCTTAATGTTTTCACAAGAATTCAAAAAAACATTTTTTCACAAACAATTGCATGGAACTACGTTGGATCTAGATTTCCCTAGCTATGGGATTCGTAGGCAGCTTGTATGAGCTTGGTCCAAACATTTTCAAAAAAAAACTCCTAGTCAACACTAGTGCATTTTTATTAAAATTAAAATGACATCAAGATCCCCACAGAGTCCCACTTGAGAAAATATAACGCCCAAAGCTAAAGTATTTTTCTCTTTGACTTAGGATCTCATAAGATTTTCAAAACATTCACACACACATAACATGAATCACGAAGAACATCAGTTACATGTGGTTTCCTCTCGACACACTCTAAGGAAGGAAGTACGGAACCGATCATTGAAAGTATTTTAAGACCGCTAAAGACAACGTTAGTGCTTGGAAAATTATGGGAGTCTAAGTTCGAACTTAAATCACTAAGTAAAGTTGTGATTAAATAGTATTTCGCTAAGCTGAAGAGAGATGTCCTTAAAAGTTTTTATTCAAGTATTACTCTAAATTGAGGAGCAATACTTAAATTGATAATGATCACTAAGCAGAGTTGTGATTAAATAGTATTTCTCTAAACTGAGGAGCGATACTTAATTAAAAATTTTTCTAAACAGAAGAGCGATGTCCTTAAACCTATAGTCAAGTATTTCGCTAAATTGAGGAGCGATATTTAAATCTATAATAATCACTAAGTAGAGTTGTGATTAGAATAATCATAAAGATTTTTCGTTGCATGAGAGAAGTGAGACAAACATAATCACTAAGTAGAGTTATGACTAAATTGATTATGAAATTTCTCAATGAGAAGAGTAATAAACATATTCAAGCGATAGGGTTTAAGATACCTATTCGAGCGATAGGGTTTAAAATACATATTTGGGTATTAGTTTGTTTTAGTGGATCATGTATAAATGATCTTGGTGATTTGTAAACAGACAAGATTGTTAACGGATCATCTATAAATGATCTCTATGCTTGTCAATAAACAAGACTTGGATACCTATTGAGTGATAGGATTTGGTTTGAGTATCTATCGAGAGATAGCGTTTTGTCAGGATCATGTACGAATGATCGCTATGCTTGTTGATAAACAAGGTTTGGATAGAGAGATATGTTTTTGTATGGATCATATATATATATATAATCTATGGTCCTTGTCGACACACAAGATTATTAATGGATCATCTACAAATAATCTTTGTGCTTGTCAATAAACAAAGTTTGGATACCTATTGAGGGGTATAATTTTACATTTGATTATCTATCAATAGATATTATATTGATTGAAGAATATCTATCAGGGATAGGGTTTGTAAACATAATTGTGCATGAACAATTTTTGACCTATCAATAGATAATGTTTTGGAGAAATCATGTACGAATGATGTCTCGACATGTCAACAGATAAGTTTTTTTTGCAGAATTGTATACAAACAATGTCTTGACCTATAGACATATAGTATTTTTGAAGGAATCGTGTACAAATGATTGACGCACATATCAACATATAGGATTTTTAGCGGAATTGTATACAAGTAATGTCTTGACCTATAGACAAATAAGGTTTTTAGACGAAAACGTGTATGAATGATTGGTGCACCTATCAATAGATAGGGGTTTTAGAAAAATTGTATACAAACAATTTCTTGACCTATCAACAAACATGATTTTAACGTAAATGTATATAAATGATGTATCAACCTATCGACTGATAGGGTTTCGAAATGGGATCATGTACGAATGATATCAAGCACATATCAATGAATAGGGTATTTAACGGACTCGTATACAAATGATGTCTGGACCTATCGAAATATAGGGTTTAGAGGAATCATATATAAACGATGTCTTGACCTATTTACATATATAGTTTTCATACGAAATTGTATACAAACAATGTCTTGACATATCAAAAAATATAGTTTTCAAACGGAATTGTATACAAACAATTTCTAGACCTATTGAGAGATAGGGTTTTTAAATAGGATCATGTACGAACAATCATGAGTTTTTATCGATAGACAAGATTGTTAAAACATCATCTACAAATATTCTTTATGCTTCTTAACAAACAAGGCTTGGAATGGAATCGTGTACAAACGATTTCTCGTACCTATCAATATATAGGTTTTTGGTACCTAATGATAATTAGGATTTGAAAACAAGATCATGTACAAACGATCTCATGTAACTATCAACAAATA
Source organism: Impatiens glandulifera (assembly GCF_907164915.1). Taxonomy (NCBI): domain Eukaryota; kingdom Viridiplantae; phylum Streptophyta; class Magnoliopsida; order Ericales; family Balsaminaceae; genus Impatiens; species Impatiens glandulifera. The sequence goes on from NC_061865.1 coordinate 35,684,135, forward strand.
GGCTTTTTGTGGGTCATGTACGAATGACCTCGAGTTCTTGTCAACGGATAAAGTTGTTAACGGATCATCTACAAATGATCTTTGTGATTGTAAACAAACAAGGCTTACAACAGAATTGTGTACGAACAATTTTTCGTACCTATCAACAGATAGAGTTTGCATTACTTATTGACAAATAGGGTTTTAAATGGGATCATGTACGAATAATCTTATATACGTATCAACAGATAGGATTTAAGTTACCTATTAATAAATAGGGTTTTGAAATGGAATCGTATTTGAACAATTTCATGTACCTATCAACAAATAAGGTTTTGGGTATCTAACTACAATTAGAGTTTTGAAAATGAATCGTGTACGAACGATTGGCGCACCAATCAATAGATATGGTTTAGGTTACCTAACAACAATTAGGTTTTTGATACCTAACTACGATTATATTTTTTTAACGGGATCGTGTACGAACGATCTCATGTACCTATCAACAGATAGGTTTAGGGTACCTAATTACAATTAGGGTTTAGAAATGGGGTCATATACGAACGATCTCATGTACCTATCAACATGTAAGTTTTGGGTACCTAACAAAAATTAGGGTTTAGAAACGGGATCTTATATGAACGATCTCATGTACCAATCGACAAATAGGGTTTTGGCTACTTAACAACAATTAGGGTTTAGAAACGGGATTGTGTACGAATGATCTCACATACATATCAATAGATAGGTTTGGGAGACTTGATTTGCTTATTTTTCTTTTGTAGTATCAGTCCTGGCTCTATACCTTTTAAAGGAATATTTCAACATAATCATTTTCCCTATTTCTTTTCAAAGTTACTTCACAACAAGTTGAAATTTGTCAATCATCAATTTTAAGCCTTATTTATGCACTAATGAATATTGTTTTTTAATAAAGGAATATTTTTTGCTCCCTAGTTCCTATCATTGTTTCTTTTTTCGATATTGGAATGAACTTGATCCTTCTAAATGAGTCATAACGTTTTTCGGATTCAAAACGTATTCCTGTTTAGACTTTGTATATTTTTTCTTTCCTTTATGACAATTTTTATTTCATCAAGGGATAAGATTTTTTTTCTTCTCAATTTTCAAGTAATCAAATATAAATTGGATCTCGTGTACAATTGAAATTTGATTAATAGGCCCTGCACCGTATTTATTGAAAGTCCACTCATCGTAAAAATATATTCTTAAAGAGGTTTATCGACTTTTTGCTTTGGGTTTTCATTTTCCAATTTTTATTTGTTGACTCATTGGTATATCTAGTAAAATCGGTACATCTTGGCCCTTGACGTAGCAATCAAGACTAGAGTCTGAATGAGCAACGGATAGTGATTTCAATACCTCAACCACTTGAGTCGTTTTCTTTTTTCATTTCTGGGGTATATCTAGTAAAATCGATACATTCTTCTCTTGTTGTAGCAATCATGACTAGAGTCTGAGTGAGCACGTATGGTGATTTCAATACCTCAACCAACACAAAAACATTTTTCAATTTTTTTTGAGATTTTTGGGGTTTATTCTGGTTCTCTTTTGCATTTACATTTTTTGGGTTTTTTCTTCTCAAAGAATCGGGTTTTAAACCTCACTTTGTTTAACAAAACTAACGATAATGTGTCCTTTCTTAATTTAGTGCTCTAGGTCTTGCTTTTATGAGGTTTATTCCGGTTCTTTTTCTTCAAAAACCTTCTATGCCCAAATATTTTATCTCCTCTCTCTAATCCAGAGTTGTCATAAGACAACTTAAATTCATCACATCAGCTTTAGGATGAGATCAAGGTTTTCTTCCTTTCTCAAAATATTTTCTCATTCTCTTGAGGAATGGACTGGAGGGTTTTATTTATTTATATGAGACTGGGCCCGCAAACATGCAGGTTGCATACATATCTTCTCTTCTTTATTTTTTTACATTAAGAAAAATTAGGTCTCCGTAGTTCGGACATGAGTCCTCTATCGATGTTGCAAATTTTACAAAACTTGGGGTTGTATTTTGTTGAAATAAGATTCTTTTAAGTTCGGGCTTTAAACTGTTTTGTGAATATCTTGATATTATACGAAATTTCTTTTAAGCACAACGAGATTTCTTGGTGCAATGAACTCTTTGCCTTCTATATTAAATAGACGGACAACTCTTCTAAAGAGGAATTTCTTAACTAGGTAGGGTCCTTTCCATTGGGGTCTAAATTTTCCCCAAGGTCTAGGAGTTTCTGGGTACGTTTCAAGAACTAGATCATCTTCTTTAAGATTTCTAGGTTTTACCTTTCTATTGAAGGTGTCTGACATGCATTTTTGGTATTCTTAGGTTTTACATAAAGTGTTTAATATTTTGTCCTCCATTAACATTAGTTGGTCATATCGAGATTTGAGTTAGTCTTCTTCGATAACATGGCTCTCTAAGAGTATTCTTAGGGTTGGTATCTTGTTTTTTTATAGGTTGTACGACATTCATTCCATAAACCAGATAGTAGGGAATTTTGTTCATCGAGGTTCGAGCGGTTGTACGATATCCACATAAGGCATATGGCAACTTCTCGTGCCATTCCTTGGTCATCTTCTTAATGATCTGAATCATGTTGTTTTTGTCTCTTTGACAGCACCATTGGTTTGTGATCTATAAGGCGATGATTTATGATGCTCAATTTTGAACACATCGAGCAATTGCAACACTTTTCCTTAGAAGTGTCGATCATTGTCTGAAATTAGGGCATGAGGAACTCAATATCTAGTGATGATGCTAGTTTGGATTAACTTTATAACTTGAGATGATTTCAATACTTTGTAGGAGGCTGCTTCAACCAATTTAGTGAAGTAGTCTATGGCGACGAGTGTGAACACGTGTCCATTTGACACGCGGGGATAGATTTTACCTATGACGATGATGCCCCATTTAGAAAAGGGCCAAGGGGATTTCATATTGTAGAGGAGCGAGGCTAGTGTATACTTTAAGTTAACATAGATTTAATACTAATAAAAACTACTTATATAGCTCACACATTCTTGTTTGGGTTTTTCCAATAATATCCTAAACATAATATTTTCTTAGCTAAAGCAATTCCATTTATGTGTGGGTCGCATGTCAATGCATGTACTTCTCCCATAATCCTCTTGGATTTAGGTTTTTTTGTAGAGAATATTTTTACCGTCGAAAGATCGATGGTAAATCCTGTTGGAAATCCAAGGATAGTTGGTGGAATACTAGCGCAACGTCCGTCGTTACTTAGCTCGAAAGTTGGAAGCATATTCTTACTCGATATACTTCTAATGAATATTATACTAGTGTTTTGCAGCATTCTCATAGGAAGTTACTAGACCCATTTCAGAAGCATGTCATTGCTTTTATTGGATTTTTAATGGTTTAATTTTAATTCCTTCTAGAATTTGAGTCATGGCTGTCAAAGTATCCAGGGTATCCGCGAAGCAGTTTTGGCTTCTTTGAGCATGAACAAATAATATTTGATCAAATTTGTTCACGTGTTTGGTTAGGTGGGTATGGTAGGGTTTCAAGTTTTCCCCTTTAACTTGTCATGTGTCATTGACTTGGGATATAACCAAGTTACAGACACCGATGACTTCTAGCTTGGTTTCCCCTTTTCATATGCTAATTTAAGACATGAGAGGCATGCCTCGTATTTGACCTCTTTATCGGTGACGGGATATTCGAGTTTATGGATATTGGGTTGTATGTCCCTTTTGGGTCAGCTAACAAAATCTCAATTCTATAACATTGCTTTCTAGAAGCTCGGTCAAACATCAATTTCCATGTGTCTAATGTTATACTCATAATTTCCTCATCATGGAATTCGAGTTCATCTTCTAACTCAGCAATGATGGATTGGTCAGCAAGAAAGTCTGAACAACGCTTCCTTTGATAGACTTTATATAGTATAGGATATTTTTTGTTTGGATAACATCATCATCTATTTGGCTAACCTAGATGACAGAAGAGTTCGTTGGAACAAGATGTGGATCGGGTCTAGTCTTGATACCAATTTGATGGGGGTGGGCTTGCATGTAGTGTCTTAATCTTTAGTTAACTCATGTTAATGCCCAACACATTTTCTCAGCTATAGTGTAATTAAGTTCACATCCAATCATATTTTTACTGATGTAACACAGCTGTTTTGAGTTTGTTCTCATTTTCTTGAGCCAACACGCTTCCCATGGTTGTGTTTGTTACAGTAAAGTATAAGATGAGAGGAATGTCGGCTCAGGATGGCATAATTATGTGAGGGGATTTTAAGTAATCCTTTATTCTGTCCAATGCTTGTTATAAGTTTTTATCCATATAAAATTTTGGTTTTTCTTCAGTAGCTTAAATAGTGGATCGCATGTCATAGTAAGTTTGCTAATGAATTGGCTAATGTATGGGATTTTCCAAATAAATCTCCGGACCTCACTTTCATTTTTAGGGACCGGCATAGCCGTGATTTTTTCTATCCTAGAGGGATTGTCTTTTATTCCCCTTTGTGTGATTAAGAAGCCTATTATTTTATTAGCTTTGACTTCAAAGGTACATTTCTTTGGGTTAAATCGTAGTTGATATTTCTTGATTCGTTGTAGGAATTTTCGAGGTTTTGGATATGTCTTTCTCGATCCTTCGATTTGACAATCATATTGTCGATATATACTTCCATTTCCTTGTGGATCATGTCATGAAGTATCACAGTGGTTGCCCTTTGATAAGTGGCTCCCGCGTTCTTAAGACGGTAAGGCATGACACGATAACAGAAGTTTCTTACTTTTCTTATAAACGTAATTTTTTCTTGTCTTGCGGGCCCATAAAGATTTGGGTTATATCTTGAAAAAATATGTCCATGAATGATAACAATTCATGACAAGTAGTATGAGCGACCAATATGTCGATGTGTGGTAGCGGGAAGTGATCTTTAGGGCTAGCTTTATTCAGATCCCGATAATCTACGCACACATGTATTTTGTCGACTTTCTTCAAAATGGGAACTACATTGGCTATCTATGTAGAATATTCCACTATCTCGAGAAATCTAGCTACGAGTTGCTTTCAGACTTCTTCTCAGATTTTAGTCACGACTTCCACTTTCATCCATCTAAAATTTTTCTTTACTATCTTAAAGTCTAGATATAGAGGAATGTGATGTTGTGTGATCTTTAGATCGACGTCTGGCATATCCTTTTATGACCAGGCGAACACATCTTTGTTAGCTTTTAATATCTCAACTAACTCTAGACGTTCTCGCGGGTTTAAACTTTGGCCGATTAGTATGATATGAGGATCATCGGTCGTGTTTAAATTGATTTCGATTGTCTTTTCCACTGAGAAGACAATTTCTTCCTTGGTTTCTAGGAAGTGTTTGGCTTCAAAGTTCATGTTATAGTAAAAATAAAGATCATTTCTACTCATACATTCGAAGTTAACATTTATTTTTATATCGAGAGGTTTATTACATGTAAAAAAAAGATTATCTAACAAGATCATTGTTCTTAAATTTTTTATAATGTACACTATTTGACATCTCTCTACACATAAGAAGAGAAAGATTTTTATCTTTGTCGATCAAAGTATCGACAGATGAAAGGAAATCGGTGCCTTGAAGACTGGAAGAGTTGGCTTATAAAGCCGGATCTGCTCTCTTGGGAATCCGAGCCAAGTTTTCTAGGGCGTCATGCCAATAGTCTATTATTTTTTTAATAACGCAATAGGATTATGAGGACAATCTGAAAAGATTTTGAGACCTAAAAAACGTCTTTGTAAATCTAGGTTGGTAAAAGGTTTAGAGAAGTTAAAGTATACGGTTCTTTGTCCCTCCTAGATGAATTGTATATTCAAGGTTGGTATATTAGCTATGCGTCGTTTGGATATCCTCTTATTGTGGATTTCTTTGAATTCTATAGGGATGTATCCTAGACCATGGTGGTCCATGTTTCAGCATGGTTGCGGGAATGATGGCATGCCATTAGAGTTTGGGCCTAAGACCATGTTAGAGAAATATTCCATTCAGCGCATCATTCTAATAGAAGGGAGGTTAAACGTACTAAAGTCAGGGTGTATGGATGAGTCCTTACATTCTAGGAAGATCGGACATATCTCGAACCTACTAAGTTTAACCTCAAGAGTGTCAATATGGGTAGATCCAATGACTGTTGTAGTGTCAGTTTCGTCGTTGACTATGATAACTTGGTCGTTGGTTATGAAATTGAGCTTTTGGTGTGGCATAGAGGCTACAGTCTTGGCTTGGTATAGTCGTGGTATTCCTAAGATCAGGTTATAAGATGGCTTCATGTTGATGACGCAAAATTCAACTTGAAAGGGTATGTAGGACACTCGGACGATGCACTTTAGGCAACTCATTACCTAATATTGAGAGTTGTTGAAGCCTCTAACACACATGTCAAATGGTATAATCTTGTCTCGAGATACTCCCATCTTCTCAAGAGTCTGTTAAGGACATATATTGAGAGTTGTTCCATTTTCTATTAAGACTATTGGAACGTTCTTTCCCTCCATTTGGACATAAATATAGAGGGATTTATCATGGTCTGATTCGACTGATAGAAGATTCTTGTCTTCAAATCTGTTCATGTTATGTTGGGAACGGACAAAAATGATTCATAGTAATCCCTCTAGGTTAGTATTACAAGCGACATTAGCCTTTTCTTAACTCATTAAGGACTAATTTCATGTGCTCAATAGAGAACATCGGGATTTCCTAAATGGAAATGTTGGCATTCGTCCTTTTCAGTTGAATCAAGAGGCTGTCTCCTAGGTTAAGAGCTCTAGGCTTGTCTTCCTTTCTTTCCATATTTGTGGTTGGAAAGTAGATGGCACAATGGTCGATGTGGTTTTTATGAAACTAGGTTGAAAATTTGTTTCACCACGTGTTGTCGCGATATCTATCGGAGCGTAGATATGAGTACTCGTTTTTTACTTCCACCATTTAGAAGCTTTACTCGAATGGGTTTTGGACTTCTTTTTTGGTCAGGGATCAATCATGTTAATTTTTGGTCCAGCGTCAAGGATCAGGTCTAGTAACGTGTTGGTGTCAAAGAATGCTTCGTCGGTTGTGAGAATGTTAACTTCATGATACGGTCTTGGTTATCTCATGCTTAGAAATCATGTTTTGATTGATCAAGTCTTAAAACAAATGGTTAAGGGCGATACAACTGTATGTAGAGTGTCCCTTTGATTGGTGGTAGTTGAACCAATCATTCTCATACTTACCCAAGAATGGTCTATATGTTCTTAGGTGAGGAGTTTGATAACATTCTTCTCTTGGACAATCTTCATCACTTGACTCAAAGTAATCGTTAGGTCATCAAAGACTTTAAAAGGTCTAAGTTCCTTTGGAGGTGTGGATTTAGTAGGGATGGTTGTACCTACCTTAGCCTATGGAGGCTTGTTTGAGCTTGTCTTTTGAGGAAGACTTTCCTGCAAAGTAGTGGTTACCCGGTGTATTTATGTCTTTTCCTTTCTCGAGAAATGACTTGGAGTTGGGGTAGCCTTGACAACTTTTCCCTCTCTCACTTATTTCTCGATGGTGTCATCAAGATTATTACTAGTCTTTAGCAATGTCTTCATATTTTAGAAGGTTTTGACGACAAATCCAACAAAATATTGTTCGTTAATGCTTTCCAATATCATATTGATTTGTCGTTGTTCGCATGGGATAGAATTGATTTCCTTGGCAACTACTTTCCATCTTTTGATAAACACAGAGAATTTCTCATTTTCTCCTTGTTTGATATATTTCAACTGCTTTTTTAGTCGTTCCAAATTGAGGTGCATAGAGAAGCGTTCTTTGAACGTTGTAGCCAGTTCCTCGGTACTTTATAGATATATTATCTTTTGTTGGTGATACTAGCGTAGAGTAGCGTCGTCGAGGTATTGGGGGAATAAGTGGAGAACTATCGGTTCTCCAAGTCGTAATGGGGTCATTGCAAAAGTGAACATTTTCGAAAAGAATGACGAGTCGCTTTTTTCGATGTACTTGGATATGGATAAAAACTTAACGCCTAATGGAATGATTGCTTGTTCTACAATTTTTATAGCATTTTTTCAGTCATAATGTTCTTTAGTGTTTTTACCTTAACCATTCTATTTAGTTGGGCTAGCATTTATGCATGCATGGATTGAAATTGAACCATCTGACTTTTATATTTTGTTAGCGGTGATTGGTTAGTCACTAGAATTTATTCTTTCTATGGTCCTAAGGGTTGAGTACCTCCTCATGTGTCTCATACTGTGCCCGTGTGGTTAGGTCGATATCCTCTTTGAAGTCTTCGTAGAGAGAGACTTCCTCTTAAGCTTGATGACCAATGGGACGAGGGATGAAGGGAGTGAACATAACCGGGATTGGTTGGGTAGGAAATCGAGAGGAAGAAGGCATTCTTTAAAATATAGATGACATTTCCTGATTAGCTAAAGAGTTAGTGATCAACGTGAGTTGTTCCGTCACATGTTGCAAAGTTGTCTTCATTTCCCTAGATTCGATCATATAGAATATTTCAGGTACTGGGAGTTATTTCTCAATCTACTGGCGTATAAAACATTCTATTGGGTCAAATAAAATGTACTAAATAAAACTAAGGAAATAATTTTATTTAATGCTGACATTATTTTGATAATTTATGTTAAAAGACTTTGCTTCTTTAAACGCAGTCTGAAGAAGGTAGTCATAGACGTCTTAAATAGTTAGACAAGATAGTCTAACTCCTTTAGACATTATCTAAAGGGAAACCTAGTTAGACGAGATATTCTAACTCCTTTAGACGCGGTATAATGAGAAATGTAGTTACACGAGGTATTCTAACTCCTTTAGACGCGATCTAAAGGAAATGTGGTTAGACGAGGTATTATAACTCTTTAGACGCGGTCAAAAGAAAAACGTAGTTAGACGAGGTAGTCTATCTCCTTTTGATGCGGTCTAAAGGAAAACGTAGTTACATAAGGTAGTCTAACTACTTTAGGCACGGTCTAAAGGGAAATGTCGTTAGACGAGGTACTCTAACTCCTTTAGACGCGGTCTAAAGGGAAACATAGTTAGACGAGGTAGGCTAACTCCTTTAGACGCGGTCTAAATGGATACGTAGTTAGAAGAGGTAGTCTAACTCCTTTAGACGAGGTAGTCTAACTCCTTTAGACGCGGTCTAAAGGGAAACGTAGTTAGACGTGGTAGTCTAACTCCTTATACACGGTCTAACGGGAAATGTAGTTAGACAAGGTAATCTAACTCTTTTAGACGTTGTTTAAAGTGAAGCGTAGTTAGACGAGGTCGTCTAACTCATTTAGACGCGGTCTAAAGGAAAGCGTTGTTAGACGAGGTGATCTAACTCCTTTAGACGCGGTTTAAAGGAATGTGTAGTTAGACAAGGACGTCTATCTTCTTTAGACACGGTCTAAAGGGAAGCGTAGTTAGACAAGGTCGTCTAACTCCTGTAGACATGGTCTAAAGGGATGCGTAGTTAGACGAGAAGGTCTAACTCCTTTAAACGCGGTCAAAGGGATGAGAAATTAGACGAGGTTGTCTAACCTCTTTATACATTGTATAAAGGAATGCGTAGTTAGACAAGGACATCTAACTCCTTTAGACGCGATCTAAAGAATAACATTTGATGCCTTGCTTTAGTAGTTGTCTGAAGGAAGCACTCGTCTAACCACGATCTCTTAGTTGTTTGCTCCACTTCTTTCAACAATTTGACAAGGCAACTAATTCCATCAAATGAATGATTTCCATGTACGCGGATATCTCTAATTCACTTTTCCAATACAGGATAAGATCAGATGATATCTAGAGAACTATTTGTTCTTTACGACCATGATCCAAATTCTCAAAGTCTATTGTACTCTTGTACTAAGAGTAGGTCGTCCAATGGAAACATGCCACATGTCCATAAAGAATATTCGAATGTTGGTGTACTTCATCTATATATAGAGGCTCAAGAACAACGGTCGAACCACTTCACGTAATCAATTCAAGAAAGTCTCAAAAAGAAAATGCAAACATCTCTCTTACTGTCTAGCTGTAATTATATTGCAATTGCATACTTTCTTTTCTATGAGAAACCTTAGTGTTGTAAGTTGAACAGAGGTTGTTCTGTTCAACAGAGAGTTAGCTAGATCAATGAGATGTATTTGTTTCAAAGTCTTTAGTGGATATCCTTCCGGTTGTGGAAGAAGGGGTGACGTAGGAGTTTTATCTCCGAACATCCATAACACTCCTAGTGTTTTTTAATTTTTGTCATTTGCATTCAATTGTTTAAAAGCTTCAACTCCAACGAATATTTCTGCACTTAAATTTGTTTCAAGAGTTTGGAGTATTTGCGAAGAATAGAAACATATAATAATCCCTCTCAAAGGTTTAATATCGAAGAGTTTATCGTAACTTGTTCACAATAGCAAGACCCTAATCTTTATTGATAACACCGATCCCAACACATTCGATCAATGTGAGGTATCAATCGACCTAGATGATGATCAATTCATTCAAAACAGTTATGGCCAAAAAAAAGGTTTTTGGTTTAAAAGATGTTTTGAAGTGTAAGGAGTTTGTCAATAGCTTCCGTATAATTCATATATTTGATTGATACCAAAAAATGAACTCTGACTGTTCATTTAGACCAATTCAAGAACTCAAAATTTTCAATTATTTTGAAAATATTTAAATCTTTAAAAAACATGATCGGGATTGATCAAACATGATTAGTCTAACATCATGAAAAATATTAGGAAGCTTTTTAAGTTGTTGTTTTGAGGATTAGTCCAAGAATAGAATATTTAATATTTCGATTTTACAAATTCAAATTTGAGTTTTTCTTTTTAAGACGGATTGATCGGTTCTAGCTTTCACAAAATCAAAAAATTCAAAAACTAGGTAGCATACAAGTTTGAAAACTAAAATATAAAATTTAAAATTCAAACTGGAAGTATGAATTAAAACTAATCAGAATTATATCAAGGATAGAAGAACACTCCTTAGACCATAAGAAAGCTTTTGGGATGCTCAAATCCAAGCTTTAAAGCCTTACACGAAATTTAGACAACTTTAGAAGCTTAGAGCTTTAATGGCGGATTTTTAGATTTTTTTATTCGAGTCTTTAGAGTTGATCTCATGTCTTCAGAATTGTTGAGGGAAACTATTTATAGCCTCCCGAAGTCGGTTGAGGGCTCAAGTGGATTGAATCAGTCAAATTTCATTTATGGTATTTTGGCTTCTCTTCATCCAACTTGTTGATATATGTCATGATTATGATCATATATGTAGGGGAAATTATCACCGTGTTATGGTGATACTTTTAACATTTGAATTAGTTGAAATGGTTGACTGTAGGCAAAATTCCATCTTTAAGAAATCAAAAATGTGACCCGTTCTTATCATCCGACAATCGCGAGAAAGAAGACAATTGGGGTTCAAAACAACGTTGTTTTAAGTGTAAACGCGGACGCGGAGCATTCCGTTTGCATTATGTCCAACGTTGGGGTGTTCCGTTATGATTTAGCTAACAAAGAGTTAGTTGATCGGGTGCGGCGCGGGCGTGTGTTACCTCGGATGCAGCGGGCGACACGGGAGCTTCTGAGGCGTTTGGTGAAAATACAGCGCATATCCGATGACTGTGGTTTCAACAGTAGCATTTTTACAAAATTTAAAACCTTAAGGGTTTGTTTAAATTGATTTTCTTTTTACCCTTTTGTCTTTAATTTTGATCTTTTAAAATACTCAAAATATTAAAATAAATATGAAAAATATTTTGCCAATTTATTTTATTTTTGTTTATATTTTTGGGTTAAATAAATAATTTTATGGGATGTAATGAGTACTTCATTTCATCCTAAATTATTTATTTTTATCCCTTGATTTTTTCTAAATTATTTTGAGATTAAAATGAGTACAATATTTATCTCAAATAATGTTACTTGCTTTACATTAGGTTAATTATTTTGATTCTATTTATTTGAAAATAAATTAAAATAATTTTTTTAATTTTATAAATTGGATATGTAGATTTTTAGTGTTTGCACTTTCATTAAATTCTCGATCTCATATTAGATTCGACAAAAAGGTTAATTATGGGGTTGCCTATAAAGGTTCGCTTTCATCGCTTTATTTTTTTATATCACTTACAAGAATAAATTTCCAACGTATTCAAATTAAATAAAAGATCAGTTTAAACAGTGTAAGATCGAGGATCAAAGCTGAGTGGTGTTATCATGTACAAGTTCAGTGCGTGCTTGATTACGTGTAGAAAAGAGAATCAATATTATCATCCACATGTCCATTCAAAGAACAGTCTCTATTTTGAAACATTAGATAAAATATGACATTGATACAATTTTGATCGGTATTGAATTATCGAACCTAACCTTATGTGACTATAGGGTTTTACATATACTCTCGCCTAAGATCTAGGGGATCATGCATGTTATGTTTATAGTTGTGCGTCTATGCTATTTCGTTGGGAAATAAAAAGAAAATAGGGAGTAATATTTACCTGAACAATGTAGGGGGACAGATTGTTGATTAATGGCACAAGTAAAAAAAATAGTCAAAACATGTAATGCATCCAAATATTTTGGTTAATACATGATAATATTTTCTTGTAATATTTGGATACCTATCACTCAATTTATGGATATAGCATAATAGAAAATATTCAATTAACCTTAACAAAATTGTTTCTTCCCAATTGAATGAAGAAAAAAGTGTTAAATTTTATTTTTTAAATAGAGCCTTATGCTTAATTAACTTCTTCTTCATTGAAACAAACTACATTCAGGGTAATTCAACTAAAAGTAAAAAAAAATTATAAACTTAATTTTTGATTCGTTTCACCAAAACAAAAACTAAAACAATAGAACTTAACCCAAACCATTTAGAATTTGTTGACAGTGTCCAGTTCGTTGGAGCACGTTGTTTTCTTAAAGAAGGTGATTAGTGTTGGTTATCTTATCTTATAAAAATTACACGTAAATGATATATGAAAATAATACAATGATAATAAAACAATACAACAGATTATTTAAGAAATGAAGAAAAATCTTCTCGTTTGCTCCGAGGCCTGTGGAATCACAGTTCCCTTAAAACAGTTTCACCGTCTCCCGTTTGTGCTGGAGAGTTTCGTCGGTGGCTGCTTCCCAGGGTACAACGGAACCTGCAATTATTTAGCACAGAAAAACCACTAGAACAGCGAACTAAACAAAAGTACCTGAATCACAATCACCGGGTTTCGCACAGAAAAATGATCGAGTCAAGAAACTCGAAGAACGCTCACAAGAACACTCACAAGAATACTCACAAGAACAAGGAAAGACTTTAGAATTCTAGAGAGAGAAGTGATGAGATAATGTGTAGAGAGGAATACAATGTGAAGGGATATTTATAGTTGAAAATTAAACTCATAATCAATTCTTTAATCCAACGGTCACTAATCCATCATCCATTCATCCAATGGTTATCGTTGCTTGCCTTTTCATCATCTTTGCAAGTTACATCCTACAATAAATATTTTGTAGTTACAATGACAATTAACATCATTTGTTAATTGCCTCATTCAAGACATTTATGTTAATTGTAACAATTAACAAATTTAATTCACAATGAATTTGATGTGAATTTCATTTGGATGAAATTTCACGTTAATTTACATTTGAATTTCATGTGAATTTCATTTGGATTAATTTCACTTTAATTCACATTTGAATTTCATGTGAATTTCATTTGGATTAATTTCACTTTAATTCACATTTGAATTTCATGTGAATTTCATTTGGATTAATTTCACACTTAATTCACATTTGAATTTGGTGTGAATTTCATTAGCCCAAATATCATTTCCATTTAATTAATGGAATTAGTTTAATTCCAATAATCCCCCACATTAATGGAAATTGAAAGATTAACCCGGTGAAAGATTCAACAGTTGAATTTTACATAGGATAGGTAGGTGTAACCCTTTGAACCTTCCCTTATGAAAGTATATAACTTTACTAGCGGATTAGTAGACTCGATGTCCTTGAACTATTCTGCCTTTTGTGTAAACGATTACACACTTTCACATAAAATTCTTCCTGATACATGTCAGTTCTCATGATTGTGTTCGTTTTGGCCATGAACACTCGCCTGGTTCAGTGAGAGGGTCTAGAATTGAGCTGTGCAATTCTTTCGAAGCGGCCCCACTTCTCTCTCACATAGGTGATCTCTTTATTCATAAAGAATCATTAAAAGCCCGTGTACTTATCCTTTCCCGAAATGCTATTTTATCGTAGGATTTTTACCCATAGCAATCTACCAAGTTTAGTACAATTAGGTTGTCCCATTGAACCTAGTTCTTGGGATCTCCAGTCATCATAGGTTGGGTTTCCCTTCATACTAACTTATTGTAGGCTTAAGTCCCATTCCTTGTGAGGACTTTAACACCAACTCTCTATTTAACCCTTTGGTTAGCGGATCCGCAATATTATCTTTTGATTTTACGTAATCAATTGAGATAATTCCAGTAGAGAATAATTGTCTAATGGTATTATGTCTACGACGTATATGTCTAGACTTACCATTATACATATGACTCTTAGCTCGTCCAATCGCAGATTGACTATCACAATGAATAGAAATTGCTGGTACGGGCTTAGACCATATTGGAATATCTTCTAAGAATAGACGTAGTCATTCAGCTTCTTCACCACATTTGTCAAGAGCTATAAATTCAGATTCCATCGTGGATCTAGCAATAACAGTTTGTTTAGAAGATTTCCAAGATATAGCTGCACCTCCAAGTGTAAATACATATCCACTTGTTGACTTAGAGTCTTTCATATCTGAAATCCAATTAGCATCAGTGTACCCTTCGATAACAACAGGATGTCTCGTGTAGTGCAGACCATAATCACGAGTATTTCTTAAATACCTAAGTAATCGTATAATGGCTTTCCAATGATTATTACCCGGATTACTCGTGTATCTACTTAGTTTGCTTACTGCATAGGCTATATCTGGTCTTGTACAACTCATTAAGTACATTAGACTCCCAATTATTCGAGAATATTCTAATTGAGAAACACTCTCTCCGCGATTTTTAGATAGATGTTGACTCGTATCTATCGGAGTCTTAGCCAATGCAGAATCATCATTGTTAAATTTTTCGAGGATTTTATCCACATAATGTGATTGACTTAGAACTATCCCTTCCGATGTTCTAATCACTTTGATTCCAAGAATTACATCAGCCAATCCCATATCTTTCATGTCAAATTTTGAATTTAACATATCTTTAGTGGATTTAACCATTTTATCATCACTTCCAATGATAAGTATGTCATCTACATAAAGACATAAAATGACGTAACCATTTTTTGTGTCTTTAATATAAATACATTTATCACATTCATTGATCTTAAATCCACTTGAGATCATAGCATGATCAAATTTCTCATGCCATTGTTTTGGAGCTTGTTTTAAGCCATACAATGACTTAACTAATTTACAAACTTTATTTTCTTGTCCATGAGAAGAAAACCCTTGAGGTTGATCTATGTAAATTTCTTCTTCCAAGTCTCCATTTAATAAAGTTGTTTTTACGTCCATTTGATGAACTTCTAGATTGCGCAAAGAAGCAATCGCAAGAATCAATCGAATAGAAGTTATTCTCGTAACTGGAGAATATGTATCAAAATAATCAAGACCTTCTCGTTGGCGATATCCTTTTACCACCAGTCTTGCCTTATATTTATCAATTGATCCATCAACTTTCATTTTTCTTTTGAAAATCTATCGGCAACCTAGTGGTTTATTTCCCGGAGGCAGATCCATTAGTTCCCATGTATGGTTTTGCAAGATAGATTCTATCTCACTATTAATTACCTCTTTCCATTGAGGCCCTTCAGATGAGTTAATTGCATCATTATACGTTTGAGGTTCACTTTCCATCATGAAAGTAATAAAATCTGGACCAAATGATTTTTCGGTTCTAGCTCGTTTACTTCGTCTAAGTTCAACCTCAACTTCATTCTCCTTTTCTTGTTCATCTAGTTCAAGAAATCTTTTTGGAGAACGTTGTTCTTCATTAGACTTATATGGAAGTACATGTTCAAAGAACGATGCATTTCTTGATTCCATTATCCTATTCTTATGAATATCCGGAATGTCCGATTTAAACACAAGAAAACGATAAGCACTACTGTTATGTGCATATCCAATAAATATACAATCAACAGTTTTTGGTCCAACTTTCACCTTTTTAGGTAATGGTACGGCTACCTTAGCTAGACACCCCCACATTCGTAAGTATTCATATGATGGTTTTCTTTCATGCCATAATTCATATGGACTCTTATCTAGCTTCTTTCGTGGAACCTTATTTAAAAGGTAATTAGCTGTCAAAATAGCTTTTCCCCACATGTTATGTGGTAGACCAGAACTTAATAGAAGTGAATTCATCATTTCTTTTAATGTTTTATTTTTTCTCTCAGCCGTGCCATTTTGCTGAGGAAAATAAGGTGCTGTCGTCTCATGGATTATACCATGTTGAGCACATAGCTCGGCAAAAGGTGATTCATATTCACCTCCTCTATCACTTCTTAACACCTTGATCTTTTTACCAAGTTGGTTTTCAACCTCATTTTTATAAAGAGTGAATTTTTCTATGGCTTCATCTTTACTTTTAAGAATATACACATAACAATATTTTGTGTTATCATCAATAAAAGTAATGAAATATTTTCCTCCACCACGTGTTGGTATTCCTTTTAAATCACACACATCTGTATGAATTAAATCAAGCGGTCTATTACTTCTTTCAACGTTTCGAAAGGATGATCTCGTCAATTTTGCTTCAACACAAATTTCACATTTGTGTTTCTTATTAATTTCGAATGTAGGTATACTATTCAGTTTTATTAATCGATGCATCGAATCATAATTAATATGACCTAGTCTACCATGCCATAAAATGGAAGACTCCAACAAATAAATAGAAGATTTATTCTTTTCATTCATACTTGGCTTAACTGTCATTACATTTAGCTTAAAAAGCTCATCAGTAGCATAACCTCTACCTACAAACATTCCACCTTTGGATAAAATAATTTTATCCGACTCAATCACAATTCTAAAACCATGCTTACTTAGAAGAGATCCGGATATCAAATTTTTCCGAATCTATGGAACATACAACACATTAGTCAATGTTAAATCTTTCCCTGAAGACAACCTTAATACCACTTTTCCTTCACCTTGTATGTCAGAAGTGGCAGAATTCCCCATGAACAACTTTTCACCATTCTTCACTTCTTCGAGGCTTGAAAATACATCTTTGTTGGAGCAAACATGTCTTGTAGCTCCTGTGTCAACCCACCACTCTCGTGGATTAGACCCCACCAAGTTAACCTCAGATATCATCGCACACAGATCCATGTCCGATAATCCTTGAGTCAAGTTAGCCTCTCGAACTCTTCTCGGCTTCTTGCACTCGGAAGATCTATGGCCCATGCCATTACAATTGAAACACTTGCCAGTGAACTTCTTAGAGATTCCTCCTTTAGGATTAAAGCTCCGGTTTTTGACAAAAGAATTGTGTTTCTTCTTGTCTTTACCATGCTCAACCACATTTGCTTTAGCCACATGTTGACTAAAATATTTCTTTGAGGCGCTTTTATTTTCCTCTTCAATGCGTAGACGAATCACCAACTCTTCTACGTTCATCTCCTTTCGCTTGTGCTTAAGGTAGTTCTTGAAATCGTTCCAAGACGGTGGCAACTTCTCAATAATAGCAGCCACTTGGAAAGTTTCTCCCAAAATCATGCCCTCAGCATGAATTTCGTGCAAAATAACTTGGATCTCTTGAACTTGTTTAATGACCGGTCTTGAATCTACCATTTTGTAGTCCAAAAATCGACCGACCGTAAACTTTTTTGCACCCGCATCTTCTGTTTTGTACTTACGTTCAAGAGATTGCCATAGTTCTTTGGCCGTATTCTTTTCACTGTACACATTGTATAATGAATCTGATAAGCCATTCAGCACGTAATTTCTGCATAAGAAATCTGAATGGTGCCAAGCATCAATGGCCGAAGCCGCTTGCACATCAACTTTCGGATGCACGTTTGCATCCGACGATGAAGCCACGTTTGGCTCATCGATTTTGGGAGTGGGAGGATCCTCCGTGAGGAATCGCGCAAGACTTAGGGTCGTGAGGTAGAAGAACATCTTCTGCTGCCATCTCTTAAAGTTTGAGCCATCAAACTTTTCTGGCTTATCTAGATGGTTAGCTGGAACCGGCATCCTCATGTTAGAAGTAGGTGTTTCGGTAGTCATTTCTGAATCACAAAACCAGAAACGTGTAAGAATCTGAGATAAGTAATATTTTCTACTGTTTTAAGATTGTTGGTTATCTTATCTTATAAAAATTACACGTAAATGATATATGAAAATAATACAATGATAATAAAACAATACAACAGATTATTTAAGAAATGAAGAAAACTCTTCTCGTTTGCTCCGAGGCCTGTGGAATCACAGTTCCCTTAAAACAGTTTCACCGTCTTCCGTTTGTGCTGGAGAGTTTCGTCAGTGGATTCTTCCCAGGGTACAACGGAACCTGCAATGATTTAGCACAGAAAAACCACTACAACAGCGAACTAAACAAAAATACCTGAATCACAATCACCGGGTTTCGCACAGAAAAATGATCGAGTCAAGAAACTCGAAGAACGCTCACAAGAACACTCACAAGAATACTCACAAGAACAAGGAAAGACTTTAGAATTCTAGAGAGAGAAGTGATGAGATAATGTGTAGAGAGGAATACAATGTGAAGGGATATTTATAGTTGAAAATTAAACTCATAATCAATTCTTTAATCCAACGGTCACTAATCCATCATCCATTCATCCAATGGTTATCGTTGCTTGCCTTTTCATCATGTTTGCAAGTTACATCCTACAATAAATATTATGTAGTTACAATGACAATTAACATCATTTGTTAATTGCCTCATTCAAGACATTTATGTTAATTGTAACAATTAACAAATTTAATTCACAATGAATTTATGTGAATTTCATTTGGATGAAATTTCACCTTAATTTACATTTGAATTTAATGTGAATTTCATTTGGATTAATTTCACTTTAATTCACATTTGAATTTCATGTGAATTTCATTTGGATTAATTTTACTTTAATTCACATTTGAATTTCATGCGAATTTCGTTTGGATTAATTTCACACTTAATTCACATTTGAATTTGGTGTGAATTTCATTAGCCCAAATATCATTTCCATTTAATTAATGGAATTAGTTTAATTCCAATAATTAGAAAAACAAAATTTCTTCATTTCAAGTCCAAATCAATCAATTCCTTAATCAAAAGTTCCACTTAACCTGTAGGAAATAAATAGCACAAGTCAACCCTAGCCTTAACCAATTCTACATATGATTAACCATTAAAACCTGAAGTTATGACCATTTTCTGGAAAAAAAAATGTTAGGATCGGGGACGCCCTTGGAGGACCGGGGTGTTTCCGGTTTCTAGAAGGGTGGCCGCTTACAACACACACACTTTGGTGATAGTCTGGTTAGAGACTATAACCGTTCTCAGCACTGCACAAACTGTCACAGACTCTTGAACCGGGTTCAAGGGCGGAAATGTCTGTTTCAGGTTGAAGCAACGAATGCGACTTTAGATGATGTTTAAGAAGGAGTCGGTTTAATGGAGGTGAGTGACCGGTTTTAGGAGTATGATTAGTTTGAGGTTTACGTTAAGAAAGCAAGAAATGAAAGCGAAGGAAAGAACACGAGACAGGAGATTTGTTTATGGATGTTCGGAGCAAACCCTCCTACGTCACCCCTTCTTCTCAGGTTATGAGAAGGATCTCCACTAACTCTTTAGAGTTACAACAATACTGCCGGTCGAGCCCAACTTCGCAACTCGCCGGTTACACCAAACTCACACTTTGATGTAATACAATAACTCAACACAACAATACACAAAAAGCTTCCGGTTTAGACACACCGGTTTTACAGTATATAGGACTTTATCTCTCTAGAATTTAATGCTTTTACAACTTTCAACTGTGTTCGTAACTTGCAACTTGTATTTAATGAAGACGTTTGATCTTCCTTTTATAGCTGAAAGTAGCCAACGGTTACTTTCTTCTCTCTCCTGCAGATTGGTCGATCGTTATCACGCCTGTTGCAGAAAAGGTTGCTTGCACGCTTCACTTTCCTCAACACCTGGCATTCATGCAGCAGCTCTGAGCATAAGATGACATAGCCGGTTTTCAGATTGAGACACGTGTTGAACATCCACTTCCGGTTGTCAGCTTCGGATCAATAAAGCATCATTGCTTTCTTCGCATGCTTCTGATCGGATCCGATCTTCTTTTATTCTTTCAAGACACGTTTCTTCCGTCATGGTACGTCACTCTTGAAGTTTGAATCTTTTGACTTTTGTTCTGAACCATCCGGTTTTTGTGTCTTGTGCAGTATGATCCGGTTGGAATGAAAGTTTCTGTCTTGGCTAACCGGTTTCTTGAGAAGGTGAAAACCGGTTCCTCTGATCTTTAACTTGATCACTTAAAACTGGTTTCTTTGAATTTTAGTATCAGCCGGTTTTACAACGCCAACCTGTTCATACGGTTTTAGAAGTACCTGCACATGAAGATTAACTTCTGTTTAGTTCGTCTGGCCGGTTCCAAAATTAATCTACTTAATTTTTCTATCAATTTCTCCCTTTTTGATTATTTAGAATAAATATTCAAAAATTGTAATGTATGGCCGGTTCCAAAATTAATCTACTTAATTTTTCTATCAATTTCTCCATTTTTGATTATTTAGAATAAATATTCAAAACATGTAATATATGGCCGGTTTAAACGATTTGCTTATTAGCCAGTTTAGAAAAATTAATCTACTTAATTTTTCTATCAATTTCTCCCTTTTTGATTATTTAGAATAAATATTCAAAACATGTAATATATGGCCGATTTTGAAAATCATGTGTTTTGACTTGTTGGTAGAAAATGTTTCAAAAGCATGATTTTGACTGTTTTAGAAAATATGTGAGAACCTATCAGAAAAAGCAAAGTAACCAAGTTTTGAAACATAGTAAGGCATAATTGTTTGAAGTAAATAAAGAAAGAGATTTAGGGCTTGGATGGTCCCTCCTTGTGAAGCTCCTTTTCCTTTTCCTTCTGTCTTCTCTCTTCTTCTTTTCTTGCTTTCCACTCTCTATCACGTGTTTCGGCATCAATCAGCACTCCCGCCCATACACTTGAGTGACCGGTGCCCTTATTCTTAAGACTAAAGTTTGCACAAACTGGTTTTGGAGGTGGAGGCGGTGGAGCATTTGAAAGTCTGAAGCTTGGAGTTGCGGTGGATTCTCCGGTTGTCCTTCTCTTTCGCCGGTTAAGTTCCTCCGGGTCTTCTTCTTCTTCTTCGTCAAGCGGTTGCGCATTTATCACGACCGGTAAGGCTGTTTTCTGTTCTGCCCGCTTCATTACGTTCTTAACGGCGCTTCGCTTCTTCTTGTTCCTTGTATCCATTGAGTGGGACGATTGAACCAGTGGAAGTTCTTGGACGTTGGCCTGCTCTTCCTCGGTAAACTTTTGAGCGAGTTCAAAATCTCTTTCTTCAGTCTCCTTCTGTAACCGTTCCCTTTCTATCTCTTCCTCTTGCAATTTCTTTGCGGTTTCAGCATCCTTTTCGATTTGCGTCAGAGTTGTGGTGACTTGAACCTTGGACATTTCCCCGATCTGAATGGCCATTGCTTGCAGCATGTCAATTAATGGAGCGGTTGCGGTTTGGACGGATTCGGCGATCAAGGCTTTTACTGTTGTCTGCATGTCCGTGTCCATCATGGTCCTTAGAGAGTTTGACAGTTTATCTTCAGCCACTGCAATTCTTTCGTCGGTTACGGTTTTAAAGTTTCCAAAGCATGAGTCCACTGTTTCAGCCATCACTTGCTTAATCTGATCAATTTCCAGAGCTTTGACCGGTTGAGAAGTTTCTTGTTCCAAATTTTCAGAGGTTCCGGATGTCTCACCACTCATAAAGAATGGTTTGCTTTGATATGATTCGGCATTGTTGAGTTGGCGTTGGCAACCTTTCCTCCACTGCTTGTCAAGACGATCAAGATTTTGCACAAGTTGTTCTCGTACCACAATAAACCGTTCAGCCATCCTCATTTCAATCGGGTTTAGCGTCGATCCTTGGGTTTCTTGAAAGGCATTCTCAACTACCTGTAGCCGTGCGTTTTCAAGGATAACTGGTGCTTTGCTAAAAGCCGGTTGAATTAGATTTGTGTTAGCTAGCTGAAGTGCCTTCTCTTCCAGCTTGACGAGCCTATCCCAATGCTTGTTACCATTTAAACCTGGAACCATGTCGGATAACTTGGTTTCGCATCTGAGCTTTACCCACAAGATGTATGGAGCTAACGCATCACTTGCACGTTTGTTCATGTCTTGAATGAGTTCCTCGAAGATCTCATTTTCTTGCTCTGCGGTGAAGGGAACCTCGTCTCCGGTTATGGCTTCATGCTGAGGGTCGGTTTGCAGCGTGCCTGTTCCGGTAACCGTTGTATCTTTAATAAGGATCCTTTTGCCTTTGTTTACTTGAGTGGAACCGTCAGGTGTTGTGGCCGGTTGGATTTCTGCGGTTGTCTTTCTTCCTGCGGAACCGGAAGGTTCCTGTTCTTCATAATTTCCCTCCTTAACCGGAGGTATAACCTCTGTTGTATTGGTCGTCTCATCGACCGGTTGAGCTTCTGTCTGATCAGGTATCTCAACCTGATCATCTGGCTTCCGACGACTTGAAACATCGTCCTCTTCGGTTTCTTTGTGATCTCTTGGACCACATTATTGATTGCTTCTGAGGTATTCAAGCCCACATCAGTCAATACCTCTTCAACTCGTTTACTAGGTGACTTGGAGGTTTCAGAGTTAACATTTACCTCTGCTTCCTCCTTGGAATTTGACTTATTCTCCTTGCTCCCCGAGGATTCGGTTTGCGTTGGAGAATAAGATGGAACGGGAACGGGGATAACTGTGTTGATGGGAATGGGTTGGAATACATCTGCGGTTCTTTCGGTGGATTGTCCGAGGAAAGCGTTTTCTCGGAGTCTGCCGGTTTCTTTGAGCTCTTCTTTGCGGCTATCTTCTTCCTCCTCTTGGGTTCTGGTGGAATTTCTGCTTCAACCGCCCTTCTTAACGGTTTCTTCTGTCTTGTTTCTTCTTCAACCGGAACCGATGAACTGGCTCCCTTGGATGATTTGGTCCTTGAGGATTTAGGTTTAAGTGTCTTCTCCGGTTTTTCGATTACTGACTCTGAGTCAAGAATGTTGGAGATCGGAAGCGGTATACCTTCACCTAGTTCTACTTTGAGAAACTCAAGGATTTTGACGATTTGCATCGCAAAGGCCTGCACCCGCCCATCTTTCTTTATTACTATTTGACAGAATTCTTCATAGATGACGTACCCCCAGTCCACCTTGTCACAGCGGACAATAGCCAACAACATTCTAAGTTTGAGTTTTGTGAGGTTGTCGAAGTTACCTCCCCTTCCCTGGATTGATTTGGCGATGACTGTCACTAACCATCTATATTCCGGTTTGAGCTTGATCTTCCGGCTGGAGTGGTTCACTAGATCTTGATCCGAGAATGAAACCACCAACCGAGCAGCGTTGGATTCTCCATCGGTTTGGTCTGTCTTCAGATCCATACCGGTGTTTGGCAGACCGAGAGCCTCAGCAAATAGCTCTTCGGTTATGAGGATGGCCTTCCCGTTGACGGATGCAGAGATCTTCCTCTTCGACAGCGTCGCCGTCGCCAAGAACTCTGTCACCGCCGCCGGATGGATGATGAACGGACCAGAAAGGAATTTTTCCAACCCAGATTCCCGTAGAAGTTGAAGAACAGCCTTGTTCTTGTCGTCAGCATGCTCGTCAATATCTGCGAAATCTACTTGTAGCATCCATTGAAATGGGGCCTTGCTTAGATCCATGATGATTTTTGGAAAGAACGATGAAGATCGGAAAGATGAAGGTTTGATGATTTGAAGATTCTGTAGAGAGAGAAAGCATAAGTGTTGAATGAATTGATATGAACTTATATATGTGGCGGTTCCGAGCGGTTTTGAAGATGAACCGTCGATTTGATGTTTTTGGCGCTAATTTTCCCTCCAAAAAGTTACTGCCGTAACTTTCGGCGGTAAAAGCGGGATTTCAGTGGGCGGTAAATTTTGAGAAGTAAAATTGTGGGCAGTTTAAGTTTTCAAACTCTCATTTTTGCTTGAGAGACCGGTTTCACTTGACATCTTGTTAACCGGAAGTTTTAGGTTAACTTTAACATTTTGTATGAGTTTTTAGAAAACCGGAAGGAATACTATGAATGAAAACTGGAGATTTTGAGAATTAGAATATTTCATTAATATATAAGGAAAATGATTAACATTGGGGCGGTTCTGGTCGTACAGCAAAATGACCAGAAACCGAAAAAGAAAAAAAAGAAAGAGAGAAAATTAGTCTTTTGTGAACCATCCTCCTTCCATCCTCCTTTCATACCATTTTCCAATGGTGTTTTGAGGAAACCGTTCCTCAATTCTTGTTAACCACTTATGAATCATGTCTATGGTGATGGTGTTGGATGGTCCAACCGGAACACCGGTTCCAAGGTTGCGACGCTTGGACATCAGAAACCGGGTGATTTGAGGAGCGTAGCTGATCTTTCCTCTTTTACCGGTCATAAGCTGCTTCAGCTTGTCGAAAAGGTCGGATGCCCAGTTGATGGCAGAGTTGCGGATGATGGCTATCATAATGTCGAATGCCTGCCGGCTGTAGTTCTGGTTGGGCATTCGGGCTATGATAGACCTTTGGACCAGATCGTGAAAGAGCTGGTAGTGAGGAGCGATATTTTCTTTCTTCCCAAAATCCTTGATAGGAGTGTAGGAGGAAGAGAAGATCTTGAAAAAGGTTTCCTTAGCCGGTAAAAACGGCGTTGGAAAATCGGAAAAACCTTCGGTCGGAAGGTGAAAGAAGGTGGCGAATTCCTCCTCGGTGAACTGGAGGAACTGACCGTCGACGATGGTGTGAATGCTGCCATCATCCAAAATGTGACCATTGTTGAAAAATTCACACACCTCCTCCACGAGGATGGTGTCTGAACCCTTAAGGAAGCCCTGCAATCCAGAATCTATGATGTGCTGAAAAATGCAATCATAGTATGCGCTATTTTTGATATCTTCAAAATCAATGATAAGAGTGTTTCTTAACTCGGCAGACATGGTGATGAGTAGTGAAGAAGATTTTGAGAGGGTTCTTGAGCTTTCGAGTTTTAGAGAGAAGGGTGCTTGGAGGCGTGTTTTGAAAATGAATAACATCATCCCCTTTTATAGCCTGGAATGAATGAGAGCATTTAATGAGAGGATTTGAAAAATCTAGCCGTTTATGCTTAGTCATTAATGTTTTTGTGATTTTCCAAGAGAATAAAGACATGTCTTGTCTAATCAAGTCAGGCATGCTTTTTGATAATGAGTATTTGTGTTTCCAAGAGTGATATGATTTATCTTGATATGGCGCATTGAATATTTTAGATTTTGACTTGAAAAGGAAAGAAATCTGATTCATTAACTGAGGTAAAAACCGGTAGTACAGTAAAATTACCGGTTTTGTGAAAAGAGATAAAAGAAAGAAGAGGGAACAGGTTAGACATTTGATGACTCAGCCGCTTGAGCATTTGATGCCTCAGCCGCTTGAATTCTTCTGGCTTTGACAGCTTCCCACCGGTCGATCATCTCCTGTACTCTTTCCTTGGTGAGCACATGCCTTGGATGAAGAGTGACGAAGGGTCCGGAGTGGATATCTAGACTTGCACAGAAACCGCTCAGCTGAGGAGCGTAGCGGTTTTGTTGGAGATCAGCATCTTCTTCAGGTTACTGAAGATGATCCAGGACCAGTTAACCGGTGTCCAAACCGTTACGGCGATCATCATCTCGAAGACCCTTTGGGTGTAGTAGTAACTCTTCTCTCTGCACAAGACAGATTTTCCCAGAATCTCGCAGAGAAGCTGGTACTTGTGAGAAAGTTGACTCTTAGCACCCCAGGGTTTAACCGGGATGTCAGATCCTGAGAACCGGCGACACATTTCTTCCATTGTCACCGGGGAGTATGTTAGGTCGGTTACCCCTTCATTGGGCAAACCGCAATATACAGCGAAATCCGTCTCGCTGAATAGGAATTTCTGACCGTAGACCTGTGCAACGAGTATATCTCGATGCACCTCTTTCGCGGTCTGAAAGAGTTCTTCGACTACAAGGTAGTCGAGGATGAACCTGTTCTCAAGAAAACTTCTTAGCCCGCTCCTTTCTATGGCTAAGAACATTTCCTTGACTTCATGATCCTCATATTGGTAGATTGATTCAAAATCTGCCAATAGGATTTTCTTTGCTAAGGAGTTGGTATTCATGTTTTTTGAGAGAGATGATTTTATCTCAAGAATGATACTTGTGAATAGTGAACTTGTGATATTTTGTGAAGGATTGAGGGTGGTTTATATAGCCCGGGATTCGGCTGGTCTTTAATGAGGTTAAGCATGCTTGATGATGTCATCAGCTACTTAATAGACTTAACTTGTTGAAGTAACTAATGGTTATTTCCAAGGTAAATCTAATTATTACTAAGATAGTAATGATGAAAAATATCCATTGACAAGATGTGAGTCTCCCTCTCTTGATGATGGACACATGTCGTCATCTCGATTGTGGTAGACTTGTTTTATTAATTACAGGCTTCATTTTTCAAGACATGCATGAAAACTCAGTCAGTCATCCCAGGTTAACCGGAAAAGTTCATTTCATCAGACCAGAATGCATTTGTACTAAGCGGTTTTCCATGACCGGTTTTAGTAGGATATTTCCATTTGTGAAGAAAAGTTGATTAATGTCAACAGTTGTTCAACTTTGGATTTGACTTATCCACTTTAGCCCGGTTATTTCAACCGTATAGTAAACATGCATTTGATTCGAGATTATGAAGTGATCGGGTATAACCGGAGACTTCCTCCCGGTTAGCATATTTGATTTATTAATGACCTATTTGAATATGGTTTGAGAAGCTTTAACTTCTCCCTGAACACATATCCCGGTTTCTTACATGCATACATGATGATTATATCAATTGATTAAGATTAGTAAGACCCAAGATATTTCGAAAATGTGAAAACTTAGCTTCCTGTAGCGGTTTCGTGAAGATATCCGCTACTTGTTGCTCGGTCGAGACGTATTCCAGCCGGATGTGTTTCTCCTGAACATGCTCCCGGATGAAATGGTGTCGGATGTCGATATGCTTTGTTCTTGAGTGCAACACCGGATTGTATGTAATTGCTATGGCGCTGGTGTTGTCACAAAAGATTGGAGATTCCTTTGCTTCTATTCCAAAGTCCCTCAGTTGCTGTTGGATCCAGAGAAGTTGTGCACAGCAGCTTCCAGCCGCTAGGTACTCCGCCTCTGCGGTTGAGGTTGCAACGGATGTTTGTTTCTTGCCGCTCCAAGTGACTAACCGGTCACCCAGGAACTGACAGGTTCCACTTGTACTCTTTCTGTCGATTTTACATCCTGCGTAATCGGCATCTGAATAGCTTATAAGGTTGAAGCTTGAATCTTTTGGGTACCAAAGTCCCACTTCTTGAGTTCCCTTCAGATATTTTAGAATTCTTTTGGCCGCCGTATAATGAGACTGCTTTGGGTTTGCTTGGAACCTCCCGCACACTCCAACCGCAAACAAGATGTCAGGTCGACTGGCTGTTAGGTATAGCAGCGATCCGATCATTCCCCGATATGCTGTGATGTCAACGGCTTGACAATCATCATCTTTGTCCAGCTTCACGGAAGGACTCATTGGCGTAGCCTCTTCGGCACATGTATCCATCCCAAATTTCTTCAGCAGTTCGGCTGTGTACGTCGGTTGGCTTATAAAGATTCCGGCTTCAATCTGCTTAACCTGAAGTCCTAGAAAGAAACTCATTTCTCCCATCATACTCATTTGAAATCTATCAGTCATCATTTTCGAAAACTTGTCACATAATTTTGGATCGGTTGACCCGAATATGATATCATCAACGTAAATTTGAACAAGTAAAATTTGTTCCTTTCTTTCAAATTTGAAAAGTGTTTTGTCTACCGAACCTATTGTAAATTTGTGATCAGATAGAAATTGTGTTAAAGTATCATACCAAGCTCTTGGAGCTTGTTTCAAACCGTAAAGGACTTTATTCAGCCGGTAAACGTGATTTTCATGATCTGGATTTTTAAAACCTGGAGGTTGGTTAACTTACACCTCTTCATTTACCTTACCGTTTAGAAAAGCGCTCTTAACATCCATTTGATAAACTTTGAAGTTTTTAAAAGCTGCGTATGCTAAAAATATTCTAATTGCCTCAAGTCTAGCTACAGGGGCAAATGATTCTTCAAAATCAACGCCTTCTTCCTGTTTATAGCCTTGAGCCACTAACCGGGCTTTGTTCCTCGTAACTAAACTGTCTTCATTGAGTTTATTTCTAAATACCCATCGTGTACCTATAACCGGTTTGTTTTTCGGTCTAGGGACTAGGTACCAGACTTTATTTCTCTCAAACTCGTTTAATTCCTCTTGCATTGCCAAGATCCAATCTGGATCTGACAGCGCTTCATCCACATTTTTCGGCTCAATTTGTGATATGAAAGCAGAGTTTCCATAGTGATCCAAATTTTGTTGCCTAGTTCGGACGGGTGAGGATATGTTACCTATTACTAGCTCAAGAGGATGATTTTTGTTCCTTCTGAGGTTAATCCGAGACGTGTCTACCAAGCTTTCGGTTGGCTGATCAAGGTTAGACTGATCGGTAGGCTGAACAGAGTCAGACCGACCGATTTCTTCAGTAGAAACTGAAGCGTCAACTTTCTGCGGTAAAGCAGCTTGATCAGGCTGAATTTCAGCATTAACCGCTTGGTCCTTGATAAAGCGTCTAAACACCGGAACCTCGTCTTCGTCATTAGAATAGATATTGAAATTTTCCATTCTGTTGTGAAGGTCGAAGGGTAATACAGTGTTTCGTTCAACCGATTCATCGAAAACAACGTGTGCGGTTTCTTCAACTGTTAAAGTCCTAGTATTGTATACTCTGTAGGCTTTACTCACAGCTGAATATCCCAACATTATTCCCTCATCGGACTTAGCATCAAAAGCGGTCAAGTAATTCTTGCCGTTATTTTGAACAAAACATTTACTACCAAAGATTCGAAAATACCGTACACTTGGGATTTGATCAAAATAAATTTCAAAAGGAGTTTTCGAAAACCGTTTAGTTACTAAAGATCGATTTTGTGTATAACAAGCGGTATTGATAGCTTCAGCCCAAAACTTTTGAGCGATACCCGAATCGGCTATCATTGACCTTGCGGCTTCCTTGAAAGTTCGGTTTCTTCTCTCAGCCAGGCCATTTTGTTGAGAAGTTCTGGCACTAGACAACTCGTGCCTAATACCGGAATCATCAAGAAAAGTAGTTAAATTACTGTTTATAAACTCAGTCCCTCTATCACTTCTGATTTTATTCACTCGAATAGATTTTTCATTTTGTATTCTCAAAATCAGTTTAATCAAGTTTGGAGTTG
Organism: Impatiens glandulifera; assembly: GCF_907164915.1. Lineage (NCBI taxonomy): Eukaryota > Viridiplantae > Streptophyta > Magnoliopsida > Ericales > Balsaminaceae > Impatiens > Impatiens glandulifera. The sequence goes on from NC_061865.1 coordinate 35,713,756, forward strand.
CTTGATTCTTAGAAGCTAGAAAAGTAACCCAGGTAAATTTGGAGTAATCATCAATAACTACCATAGTAAAATGCATGCCTCCTAAACTAGTTACTTTAACCGGACCAAACAGATCCATATGCAAGAGTTCTAAACTTCTTTCAGATTGATAATTTCCTTTATTTTTGAAAGATGATTTCACTTGTTTGCCCATTTGACATGCAGCACATACTTTATCTTTTGAGAACTTAACTTTTGGAAAACCGTGAACTAGTTCCTTGGAACAGATAAAGTTAATAGTTTTTAAATTCAAGTGATTTAACCGTTTATGCCAAAGCCAGTTTGGATCATTTCCGGCTATCATACACACAGGTTTTTCGAAATCAGTTTTCCAATTTACTTTGTAAATGTTTCCTATCCGGTTACCGGTTAGAAGAACATCGTTGTTTTGGTTTTTAACTAAGCATGATTTTTTATGAAATTCAACTTTGTATCCCACATCACACATTTGGCTTATGCTTAACAAGTTAAAGCTTAGTTTTTCTACCAATAATACATTGCTTATGGATAATTCACCATGGACAATCTTACCCTTGCCCACGGTTTTACCTTTTGAGTTATCCCCGAATGTGATGACTGCTCCGGTTTCGTACTTGATGTCGGTAAGTAGCTCCTTGTTTCCGGTCATATGCCTTGAGCATCCACTGTCCAAGTACCATTCTGAATTCTTTAGCCGGTTGCTCCTCCTGACCTGTAACAAACAATTATTTACACCCTTTTGGTACCCACATTTAGTTGGGTCCATGGTTGATTAGTCCCTTTGGGATCCAGACTTGAATGAGTCGGATCACTTTCCCAGTTATTGTTTTGATAATATTTGGCTTAACTTCTTGGTTGTTGCTCAAGAATGCCTTATGTGGTGATGGGCTTCTTCGATGTCGGTTTTTATTAGTTTTACTCGGTTTCCGTTTGACTTTCCTTCTTTCAGGATGAAGCCATTTTTCAGATTCAGAGGACTTACATACTTAAGCGTTTCTTCCGGTTTTAGGTCATTTTCGGTTTGTGAACTTTTGACAAATTTTATAAATGGAAGATTATTTTTCGTGAGTTTCATCCCGTTAGTTTGTTTTGTTTCATTTTGTTTATTTGGTTCATAACCGATGCCATACCTACACTTCGGATGTCTTTTATAGTTACACATTTGTTTCACTGCTTGTTGTGATCTCTCCCACGCAGCTGTGACGTACATTGTTCGTTCATCGGTTTCGGTTACCGGTTGAACTGTCTTCTCATTATCTGAGAATAGTTCATCCGGTTCATACGTTTCGATTTCACATGTTTTATCATATACATAATCTGTTTGTTCGGTTTTAGGTTCTACAGGAGTTGGTATGTACGCAGATATGTTTCTGAACTCAGCAACCATTTGGTTGAGTGCAGAAACTAGATCTTCTTTAGTAAACTCATCAGAAAAGAAATCAAATACCTCTTCGTCGTTTGCCATGAAACAGGTTACTTTCTCTTCACCATCTTCATTGTCGGAGTATGCCCACTCGCTTCCACCATCAGATGCAATGAGCGCCTTTTGAATCTCCTTTCCTTCATCAGCATGTTGATCATCGTTTCTTCGGTAGTCATTTCGTTGGTTGTTGTTGTTTCCCCGATAATTGTTCCCTTGGTAGTTGTTTCCCTGATACCGGTTGCTTTGATAGTTATTCCCTTGATAATTGTTTCCTTGATATTTTCCTTCCGGTTTTCTATCGTCTCTTCTTGGTTTTCTACACTCTGACCTGAAATGTCCAAAACCATCACAGTTATAACATCTCTTGTTTGATTTATCTACATAATTATAATTAAAGTCATTATTAGATGGTGGCTGGCTCTTCTTCATGAATTTCCCGAATTTCTGAGCTAGCATTGCCATCACATCGTCGGTAATTTGATCGGTGTTTTTGACTGGAGCCGGTGCGGTTGATACTTGAGCCGCCGGTTCCACCGATGTGACCAAAGCTCTAGTTGCGGTTGATGTGGATGCTTCATCTTCGATTTGAGACTTGATCTCGAACTCGTAGGCTTTCAAGTCCTCGAACACATCATGCAACTTCATCTGCCTAAGGGTGCTTGACTCCCTCATCACCATGGTCTTGATATCCCACGTGCTTGGCAAGGATCTTAGAGCTTTGATGATCACTTCTCGGTTGTCATATTTCTTTCCGAGTGTTTGAAGCTCGTTGACTACACTGGTGAACCGGTTGCTGAATTCCTTCATGTTTTCTCCCGGTTTCATCCGTATATTTTCATATTTTTGTGTAGCCACCAAGATTTTGTTCTCCTTGGTTCTTTCGTTTCCCTTGTGAATCTGAATAATCGTTTTCCAGGCTTCCTTTGCATTTTCACACTCTGATATTTTGTTCAAAGTGTTGTTATCTATAGCCTTATAGATATGCCTCATGCAATGGTTGTCCAGGTTACTCCGTCTTCGATCTTCACTCGTCCATTGGTTTTCTTCCTTGTTGATCTTGATCGGTCCCTCTTTCAGGACTCGGCTCATCTCATCATCTAACGTAATTAGATGTAGATACATCTATTTCTTCCAACTGCTAAACGCTTCGTTGTTTAGCATTAGCGGCTTGTCGCTGTGGGTCATGCTTTCCATCTTCTTCGGTTGCTTGAGTGCTAAGAACCTCGCTCTGATACCACTTGTTAGGATCGGGGACGCCCTTGGAGGACCGGGGTGTTTCCGGTTTCTAGAAGGGTGGCCGCTTACAACACACACAATTTTGTGATAGTCCGGTTAGAGACTATAACCGTTCTTAGCACTGCACAAAATGTCACAGACTCTTGAACCGGGTTCAAGGGCGGAAATGTCTGTTTCAGGTTGAAGCAACGAATGCGACTTTAGATGATGTTTAAGAAGGAGTCGGTTTAATGGAGGTGAGTGACCGGTTTTAAGAGTATGATTAGTTTGAGGTTTACGTTAAAAAAGCAAGAAATGAAAGCGAAGGAAAGAACACGAGACAGGAGATTTGTTTATGGATGTTCGGAGCAAACCCTCCTACGTCACCCCTTCTTCTCAGGTTATGAGAAGGATCTCCACTAACTCTTTAGAGTTACAACAATAATGTCGGTCGAGCCCAACTTCGCTACTCGCCAGTTACACCAAACTCACACTTTGATGTAATACAATAACTCAACACAACAATACACAAAAAGCTTCCGGTTTTAGACACACCGGTTTTACAGTATATAGGACTTTATCTCTCTAGAATTTAATGCTTTTACAACTTTCAACTGTGTTCGTAACTTGCAACTTGTATTTAATGAAGACGTTTGATCTTCCTTTTATAGCTGAAAGTAGCCAACGGTTACTTTCTTCTCTCTCCTGCGGATTGGTCGATCGTTATCACGCCTGTTGCAGAAAAGGTTGCTTGCACGCTTCACTTTCCTCAACACCTGGCATTCATGCAGCAGCTCTGAGCATAAGATGACATAGCCGGTTTTCAGATTGAGACACGTGTTGAACATCCACTTCCGGTTGTCAGCTTCGGATCAATAAAGCATCATTGCTTTCTTCGCATGCTTCTAATCGGATCCGATCTTCTTTTATTCTTTCAAGACACGTTTCTTCTGTCATGGTACGTCACTCTTGAAGTTTGAATCTTTTGACTTTTGTTCTGAACCATCCGGTTTTTGTGTCTTGTGCAGTATGATCCGGTTGGAATGAAAGTTTCTGTCTTGGCTAACCGGTTGCTTGAGAAGGTGAAAACCGGTTCCTCTAATCTTTAACTTGATCACTTGAAACTGGTTTCTTTGAATTTTAGTATCAGCCGGTTTTACAACGCCAACCTGTTCATACGGTTTTAGAAGTACCTGCACATGAAGATTAACTTCTGTTTAGTTCGTCTGGCCGGTTCCAAATTTAATCTACTTAATTTTTCTATCAATTTCTCCCTTTTTGATTATTTAGAATAAATATTCAAAAATTGTAATGTATGGCCGGTTCCAAAATTAATCTACTTAATTTTTCTATAAAAAATATTATCATTTTCAATCCTTAAAACAGTTCATTATAAGTACTTCTAACAAGTTTTAAAACACATCTAGATCATTTTTGGATAATTGTTTTTGAGCCTGAGCTCCATAACAATGATCCATGTTTTTTTTAGATTTGATTCAAATTTAGACGTTTTCGTTATAGATTGAATAACACGGTTTTAATCTTAAAAGAAGTTCAAAAATCAAATGAGGATCAAGATTATACAATTAAATAGATGAATAATGAAATATACACAAAGTTAAGAACATAAATAAAAAATTATTATCAAATGTCATACAAGCTTAGGACATTGACCACATTTATTTATTTTATTTGTTTTTGGCCATTTTAATTAATTTTATTTATAAAATATCAGGAATTCAATTAATTCAAATCGGTTATATGATTATATTCCTAAATTAATTTTTTATTTTTTAATCTCGTGCAATAAGTTTGTATAAAGTTTTAGTACAAATAATTTATAGGTGTAAAAATGAGTGTATACAATATTACAATAGTAGTAGAAAAAAATCAATTTAAATATGCTACTATAGATGACTAAGGTTCTATAAATATTATTTATTTATTTCTTGTTTCATTCTTGTACGAAATAATTAAGAATTTCATTACCAACCAAACATCAAAATTTATTTAACAATTTTAATCTTATGTTAGTATTTTATTTCTAGTTTTTACTTAATATTATATATCTTTGAGAGGCAAACTTGTGCATTGAAAATTCTATATTTGCATGGAATTAATATAAAATCAATGAATTTGATGTTTTAAATTGATCTCTATTTATCTTGTTGTTGCTTAAATGAGGTTATAATTTTCAATATATTCAAAGATTTGAAGAGCGATCTTTCAAAGATATGTCGACGACGATGTAACGAATATATCGATCATATTAAGGGATTGACGTCATTAAATTTAATATATATAATTGAAATATTTAGATTGTTTAAAACATCCCTAAATTTTGATAGGTTCATATATATATTTATCTTGTTGCTCAATTGAGGTTATAATTTTCAATAGATTCAAAGATTTGAAGAGCGCTCTTTCCAAGATATATCGGCGACGATGCAACGAATATATCGAAAGACTTACATAATAAAAATCCTATATTTTGTATATGTGTAGATATTAAATCAACGAATATGTTCTCATCCTAGATAAAGAAAGATTAAGATCTTAAATTCATCTCTACGGGTCTTATTGCTTTAGTTAGTTGAGTATTCTCAATAGATTCAAGCATTTTAAAGGAGATCCTTCCCAAATAGATCGGGGGAAGTGAGAATATATCGAGCATGTTTAGAATAAATTTGACTATAAACTCAGTATATAATTAAAAATGTATATATTCCACAATCTCCTAACCAAACTTTAGTAGAACTACATAAAAGCAACCCTAAATTTTGAGAGGTATTAGGGGTCGATGAAAATTTTGAGAGGTATTGGGGGTCGATGAATTGCGGTATGTGATGTGGCTCCTCCAACCTCCCACAACCAGGAATTCTTCCTTTCTGTATTGTTTATCGCGTTAAGGTGTTTGACTATTATTAATTATAGACCGAGACCTCGACTTACCTCTATCAACTAGTACAAGAACCTGTCTTTTTCATTTTTTATAATCATCTTTGCGTAAATACGGATAAATAAATAAAATAAAATAGAGTGATTGGATGGTACAAAGAAAACAAAGTATATATATGTATACATATAAATATATATATATATATATATTGCAACAATATCACTTAGAAAATATCAATTTTAATATGATCATAACAAGTAGTCTAATAATAATTAGGAGTATTATTTGGATAAGGAAGAAGATCGGAAAATTCATAAAGACCAGAAAATAAAGATGTAGGAAAATGAAACAGAGGTGTTTATTATCAAAGAGATTTTTTTTTAAAATTAGGAAACAAAAGATAAAGAAAATGATGTACAAGAAAAAATAGTACGAAGATGTGAAACTTTAACATAATCATATTAAAGAGATAGTTGAGAATTCTCAATTAAATCAAGTTGAAGTGGTTGCTGATGAAAACAGAGAGGAAAATACTCAGGCTAATCAAGAGGAATAATAGATTTCAAGGTTGATATAGTGGAATCCAAAGTTGTTGAAGATTCTAAAGTTAAAGCTGAAGAAAATAAATACAATGATTTCGAAATTCAAATTGAGAATAACAAGGTGAAGAGCTTAGAAATTTTGATGAATAATTATTTCTATCAAATCAGAACGGGTTCATATAAAGAAAAAAAATCAAAATGAGAATAAGTAGTATTCATCAAACTCTTCAATTCACCCTCTTACATTGTAAAAGGAATGAAAAGTGGAAGAGGAAAGAAGGACATGAGGAAGAGAAAGACATCATGTTAAAACATCAGGTTGGTATGGAAATAATAATTTTAATTGGGATACTTAGGATTTGATACAATTTATAATCTTTATTTGTAATCTCATTTTTCATATGTTTGATTGCTACTAATCAGGTTTTTTATGGTTGTTTGATTGTCATATTTAATCATAGTTAGAGTTTGTCTATCTTTGATTTTTGACCCTCCCACTTTTAGAATTTTAATAAAATGGTTTTAACCGTTTTCCAAAAAAAGTTAGGGGTATTATAAACATTGATCATCGCACTTTTTGAACTTCCTAACCCTTATAATTACATGCAAAAATTTCATACGAGTATGATAAAACTACAATTTTTATGAGAAACTGAACATATTACAAATTTAATTCAATAAATGTTATTTTAGTCTAATTAACCTCATTCTCGTATGAATTATATTTCAAATTTTATCCTTAATCTTTTATTTCATTAAGAGGTGCACATTGAAGATTCTATAGTTTTCATTTTTTTTTATATAAAATCAATAAATATTTTACTCTTAAATTGATCTCTACTTGTATGATTACTTTAGTGAATTGATAAGTTTCAATACTTTTTACATTCCAAGGGCAATCCTTGTCAAATGAAGGGGAAGGATGCTAAACATATATGCATGAGCATGTTTGGGAATAAATTTGAAATTAATCTCAATATATAATTGAAAGTCTATTGATAATTAAAAGCCACCCTAAATTTTAATAGGTCTAAGGTTATATATATATATATATATATATATATATATATATATATATATATATATATATATATATATATATATATATATATATATATATATATATATATATATATATATATATATATAATGGTAACATCATGTAAATAAAAATATCAATTTAAATATGTTCATAACAATTAGAGCATAATGCTAACTAGGGTTGTATGAACATCATTTATCCTTTTTTTTAACTTCCTGATCCTTAACCATAAGAATTCCTCCCACGCAACTAGCTTTGTCCATTCTTTTTTACATCCATCTCTATTGATGTTATTTTATTCTTTTGAGAGTGAGGTTCGTTCCCAAATAAAATTTACAAAATCACAATTTTCATGAGATATCAAAGATGATACAAATTTAATTCAACAAATGTTATCTTAGTCTAATTATGTTTCACTCTCGTATGAATTCTATTTCAAATTTTGTCCTTAATCTTTTATTTCATTAAGAGGTGCAAATTGAAGATTCTATATTTTACATTTTTTTACATAAAATCAATAAATATGTTGCTCTTTAATTGATATTTACTTGTCTGGTTACTTTAGTGAATTGATAATTTTCAATACTTTGTACATTCCATGGAAAATCCTTGTCAAATGAAGGGGAAGGATGCTAAACATATATAAATGAGCATGTTTGGGAATAAATTTGAAATTAATCTCAATATATAATTGAAAGTCTATTGATAATTAAAAGCAACCCTAAATTTTAAAATGGTAACATCATGTAAATAAAAAATATCAATTTAAATATGTTCATAACAATTGGAGCCTAATGCTAACGAAGGTTGTATGAACATCATTTATCATTTTTTTAACTTCTTGATCCTTAACCATAAGGATTCCTCCCTCGCAACTAGCTTTGTCCATTCTTTTCTACAATCATCTCTATTGATGTTATTTTATTCTTTTCAGAGTGAGATTCGTGCCCAAAAAAAATTTACAAAATCACAATTTTCATGAGATATCAAATATGTTACAAATTTATTTCAACAAATCTTATCTTATTTCAATAGTCTCATTTCAGTAAATTTATACTTCAAGTTTTGTACTTAAAATTCCAGGGACTTCCCATATGTGAGAGAAGGAAAAAGAAAGATTGATTCGATATTTGTGAGAGATACTTGCATATTGAAGAATCTATATTTTGCATATTCATTATACAAAATCAATAAATATGTTACTCTTAAATTGTTCTTAACTTGTCTCGTATCATTTTCAACCGATTCAAAGACAATCTTTCCCAAATAGATTGTCGACAATATTTAAAATATATCTACCATTTTTGGAAATAAATTTGACAATAACCTTAATACATATTTTATCTTTTTAATTTGTATTAATACAACATTGTATCATGAATGTATGTGATAAAATTTATTATTATACCACGAAAAAGTAAAATGGAAATTTTGCTCAATTATATATCTATATTTTGTAATTAAAAGAGAAGTTTGTATTTGTCAAAGTCAATATCACTCTTTTTTTGGTGTAGGTAGGTATCATAACCTCTCATTTTCTATCCATATATATATATCCAGAACCATGTTACTATAAATGATTCAACTTATTTCACTGAAACTTCTCATTCTCTCTCCACAAACTTTACAATAACTAAGAAAGAAGAGAGATAAAAGTCATTAAATATGTTAGGTTTATCTTATTCGTAGTTTAGACTAATTTACATCTTATTCAAAAATACAATGATTAATAATGCAAGACAATTTATTCATGCACAAGAGTTATTATTATCAAACAACTCATGGTTTGATTAACCGCCATCTACAAAACATCAATTACATTATCTTCAATTTTTGTAAAAATAATTTCTAGTTTTTTTTAAATATTTTTCTATTATATATATTTACATCATTATGGATCTTTTCACCCAAATTACTAGATTTTTTATGATTACAATAAAAATCAACCATGATCAAGTTCTTGGCTCACACAGCTGTTGTCGATCGAGAACTCCCAGAGGCGACTGAATGAGAAACTGAGGAATGCAACTACTGCTGACAGAGAACGATGATATTGTCGACCGAGAAATTTGCTTCTACAAACCAAATATTTCACAGCGATTGATGGTCCGAACGAGGATTCTAGCAGCTAGCCGTGAATCCGACCGAGGATCCTTGGCCAGCGATTGATGGCCCGACCACATTTTCCCAGGTCAGTGACCTTAAAGATCGACCATTGTTTTCATATAGCCAACCCTCCTTGGTTTTAGCCACGGTTTTTTTATTTTGACCAAAACTTGGTTTTCTTTTTTAAGGTGTATTAATTTGTTTTGTTTGTGTTTTCTTTGTATAAGTTTGTCCTTAGTTTTATTTTTACATTTATTGATCTTATTAAATTGCTATATATATATATATATATATATATATATATATATATATATATATATATATATATAATGCATAAAACCCCAAAAACATTAAAAACATTAAAAAAAAAAATTCTCAAAAGTTTGCATAAACACCACAAATTTAAAAATATTCATAAAAAATATGAGGTTGAAAAATCATGAAAACATCTTTCTATCCGAGCATTAAACTTTCATGATTTTTTCTTTTTAAAAACACTTCGGATTTTTTATCCCCTTTTAAATGGATTTTATGGTTTTTTCTAAGGAGGTGCATGTATGTAATATTTTTTCTAACATCTTTCTCTCTTTTATAGATCTTTTATTTGTATTTTTTTTTTTTTTTTTGTAGATATGTGTGAATGTTTGTGAATAAAAATCAAAAGATTCATACAAATATGGACAATAACCCTTAATACTAGGTTAAATAAAAAAATAGAAAAACTAAAAATTAAAGTGTAACAATATATTTTAAAATGTCAAAACTGTTGTAGTAGAGAGACTTTCAGGGCGTTGTGGGGCATAGCGCGTTTAGAATTTTTTCACACATAACCAAGAACCGAACTCATAAAAGGACCTCTAATTGTGGTGTACACATGCCTAAATTATTTTTATAATTTTATAAATTAGGTGGAGACTCACTAGTCGTGAAGTTTATTCTTAACCAAAAGAGTTAAAAACACATTTGTCAACCTTTCTATAACCCCCAGAATATCCTTTGGTTCCGTGGAAACTCGAGGTTCGAGAATTTTAACATCGGTTTGCATGTCAAGAATCTTTTTAAAATAAATCATTATTTTAAAAAACAAAAAAATAATTCTTGATAGCTTTTGAAATTAATTAAAAATAATTAATTTTGATTGAAATTTAAATAATTTGGGAATTTGCAGTAATCAAATTACAATTTGATTTTTTTAGAAATCCTTTTTTAAATTAATTAAAAACAATTAATTTTAAAAGATTATTTATTTGAAATAGAGTCGCCAATTGATTTATTGAAAATCAATAAAAAGACTTATGTGTACAAACGTATTTTTAGCCAAAGTTTTGTTTTAGTTCGAGTTTGGTGATACTCGGGATAGGGCTTTCGTGCTTCATCCACTATACCCGTTTAAAATGGTCTCCACTTATTGAAAATTGGTTGTATAACGTTTTATTTTTACTGATTATTCTTCAAATCCTAGACATGCGTAAGTTTTAGCATTATTTAAAGAATTGTAATAACAATTATTTAAACGTTGGTACATGTTGTTGATGAAGACTATGGAGGAAAATTATTGAACAACATCAGTTTGAAAGACATTAGTGTTTAAAAATAAATCCTAAATAAGTCTTTGTCAAAATATTCTTTTGTTGAAATATCCCAAAAATATTTTGAAATTTTCTAATTTTTTGGGGATTTTTAAAAAACTGTTTGAGGTTACAAAATTACAAAAATAATTTTGGAATTTGAAAATGGGAACCAAACATGCCTTAGGATCGATATCCTATGTCATGGGTTTGTTTTATTGGTCGGGGATAAAAAGCCCCCGGTCCTGGTCGAAGACCCCTCAGTTTGGGTTTAGGATCCTCAGTTGGGGTGTGGAAGTCACTTGGTCGGTGTGCTAATGTCTTTCGGTCCTTGGCTAGAAGTCTCTATCGGGTGCCAAAATTCCCGTTTAGACTCCAAAGTCCTAGATGGAAGTCATTTTTCCTGGGTTTAGGAGTTCTCGGACCTAGGTTTGACTTCTCGGTCCAAGGTGGAAGTCATCGGTCCTATGTTCAGGAGTTCTCGGTTGGGTGTGAGACTTCTCGGTCCTATGTTCGACTTCCAAGTCGGATGTAAAAATTATCGATCGGACCTCTTGATCCTCGATGAGAACTTCGGTTGGACCTCTAGGTCATGGATTAAAAGACTCAATTAGATATGTTGGTTATAGGTTAAATTTCTCGGTCGGACCCTCCGGTCCTAGTCAGACTTCTCGGTCCTCAAGAACATTAAAATTGCAGGTTTTACAATTTTGATGGAGGCTAAGATTATTTGATCCAAGGGCCTAAGTAGCTTCATAATGCTCCAATGACCATTTAGAACATCATCCTAAGGTATTAATCGACCTGGTGATGATCAATTCGTTCAAAACAGTTTATGGCCAAAAATAGAGTTTTTGGTTTTAAATCTTTTTTAAGTATTAGGAGTTTGCCAATAGCTTACTTATACTTCATATATTTGATTTGTACCAAAATATTAGATGGCTTGTTCATTTGGACCAATTCAAATACTCAAAAATTTTAATTAATTTGAAAAGTTGTTTTTTGATCAAACATGATCCAAATAGTTTCTCACCATCATTAGACACATGTTGGGAAGTTTTTTAAGTCGTTGTTCTTGAGGATTAGCCCAATAATAGAAAATTCAATTTTTAGATTTTCCAAATTCAAATTTGAGTTTTTCTTTTAAGACTAATTGATCGGATCTGGCTTTCAGAAAAAGCTTAGTAACGATCCTATGATCAATTTCCAATCAAAAATTTGAGAACCAGCTAGCATACAATCTTATGAAAACTGAAATATATAAATTTCAAATTAAAAGTATGAATTAAAGAGTGATTGGAATCATACAAGGATTAGAGAACACTCATTACACCTTAGAGAAACTTTTGGGATGCTCAAATCCAAACTTTAAGGCCTTATACGAAATTTCAAAATATTTATATGCTTGTTTCTTCAATGACAGATTTTTTATTTTTTGTGATTCGAGGCTTTAGACTTGATCTCTTGGCTTCAGAGTTGTTCAGGGCTCAAGTGCATTAAATCTTAAATTTATGGTATTTTGGTTGTTCTTCATCCAACTTGTTGATATAGGTCATGATTATAATCTTATATGTAAGGTAAATGAGCATCGTGTTAGGTTGATCATTTCAGCATTTGAATCACCCAAAATGGTTGACTACAGGCAAAGTTTTATCTTTGAAAAATCAAAGATATGACCCGTTCTTATCCTTTAGTGATCGTGAGTAAGAAGACAACTGGCGTTCAAAATGACATTGTTTTAGTGTAAACGCAAACGTGGAGCATTATGTCCACATTTCGTACAACGTTGGGTGTTCCGTTGCGATTCATCTAACAAAGCGTTATCTAATCGGGTGCGGCGCGGGCACGCATTCCCTCCATTGTAGTGGGGTAATTAGGTTTTTACCTAAACTCTCGCCTAAGATTTAGGGACCATGCATGTTATGTTCATAGTGGTGCATCTATGCTATTTCATTAGGAAATAAAAAAAACTACGGAATTTTTTTTACAGAGATTTATGCTTAATTAGCTTCTTCTTCATTTAAACAAACTACATGTAGTGGAGTTCATCTAAAGTTAAGAAAATTATAAACTCAATTTTTGATTCATTGCACCAAAACATAAAGTAAAAGCATAGAACTTAACCCAAACCATTTAGAATTTGTTGACTCGTTTGGAGCACGTCGGGTTCTTGAAGAAGATGATTAGAAAAACATCAATTCTTCATTTCAAGTCCAAATCAATCAATTCCTTTGCCAAAAGTTCGACATAACCTCTAGGAAATAAATACCACAAGACAATCCTAGCATAAACCAATTCTACATCAATTATCCATTAAAACCTGAAATTATGTCCATTTTCTGGAGAAAAAAAATTATTGTCATTTTTAATCCTCAAAACAGTTCATTATAAGTACTTCTAATATGTTTAAAAACACGTCTAGATCATTTTTGGATCATTTTTCTTGAGACAATGATCAATATTGTTTTTTAGATTTTTTCAAATTTAGGCGTTTTCGTTATAGATTGAATATCATTATTCTAATCTAAAAGAAAGTTCAAAAATCAAATGAGGATAAGATTACACAACTAAATCGAGGAATAATCAAACATACACGAAGTTAAGAACATAAATAGTTACAAATCACTACAACAAAAAAAGACCTACAGCGACGCTTAAAAAGATATTTGCCAACCCTTAAAAGTATCGCCAAAAAAGTTACCGACGTTTATTCATGCGTCGCCAAAAGCAGGGTGGGCGTAAGTTTTTACCACGCGTATTTAAGCGTCGGTACAAGGTTGCTGAAAGACATAAGTTTTAACAACGCTTAAAAAGCGTTGGTAATGAATTTCAAATGTCGCCAAAAGTCTATTGTATTTTTAAACTATTTTTATCAATTATTTTAAATTTTTTAACTTTTTTTATTTCTACTTTTGTTTTAGATGTTTTTTTTATAAATTAAATAAAAACACCAAAATTAGCAAAGCCTTATATTCAACAACTCAAGGAACTATTAATACTTTGTTAAATTGAAACATGGGGTTTTTCAAAAACATTACAGTACTTAATTCTTTAGGCTTACTAAACTTGTCACTCTTGAGCTCCCCTTTCTTTTCGGCCTCGGTAATTGAAAATTTCCATTCTATCTTTCACTACACCGCGCGAGCATTTACATTGTATCGAACCGGAACAATAAAAGACATTTTATTGACCATATCTCGCTTCAAACTAGAGAGGCTAGCGTGCAATGACTTCTCTAATAGACTTCCACTGCTTGATGTCTACTAAATGAGCTTTAACTGCCCCCGACACCTTGATTTAATCAATAATAAAATTTAGTAAAAACAATGAATTGAACAACCCAACTTCTTTGTTTGAATCTTTTCCACTTTTTCTATACTTACTTGAATGAAAGCGTCGAAAGGTGAAAAACAAAAGACGGAATACATGGGTTGCATTTTTTTCTTTGGACTTTGACCTGGATGCTGAAGACATTTCCTGCAAACTAAATTGTTTTCTACAAAAACACAAATAATAATTTACTTTTTATCCTTTGACAATTTGAATATGGACAATCTTTACACTTGAGCACACACACTAGAAAATTTCTATGCTAGAATAATATCACACATAATAAGGATGCAGAATTATGTTCTAAGAGTCTAATTTACCAATTTTTTCAGAAGCTTTCCGCTCTTTTTCACCTTTAAGCTATTTCTTTTTCCATAGTGTGCAATAGAATCTAACACCAATTTCCAAAAGGATCGATACTACTGACTCCAATACCAGAAATACCACAATTTCCCGCTCATTTCATGCAATTTTTTTAACATCATAAAAGATAGTTTTTGGAAATAATCTGTTTTTCTTATGAAATATTGACAAGCATGAGATTACCTATGTAGATATCATCATGTTTGGGTTCTGGTAGAGAATAGTTTGATACAAGTTTTTGACCTGGTAACCAACCAACATATGGAGAAGCTATTAGAAAACTAACCCAAATTAATGAATTAATATATTTATATCAAGTTTTGAGAATTCATTACTTGTGCTATGGCACTGATGTGGACTACCCATCTCTGCAATGAAATCAAAAATCAAGAGTTTAATCACTAAAACTAACTCCTAAGAGAGGTGAATAATCTCACTTAAGGCACTAATGAAGACTAGAAGATCCTGAAAACCATACGAAATGCAACACAAGAAAATGCAGCAAGTCACTCTTAGAGATTAAGGTGAAAGTTGACTTGATTCTGTCATTTTGAAAGAAAAAAAACTGCTTGAGATATTTCAAAATGTTCCCATTTGGAACTACTAATTGTTTTATATCTTAAAACAAATTTTTTTTTCCAAAATTTTACCAAGATAACTTTCAGACCAATAAATGAAACCAGAAGGTACAAGAAGCAAAGTGAACACAACACTTGTAGGTTTCATTGTTGATATGTAATTATATTCTGCAATTTCATGGTTAATCTTATCTTGTATCTCCGTCTAAGATAAATAAACACTAAATAAACACCATAACCTAAGAAATCAAGTTACAGACTTACCTGGATTACATAATCTTGTTTGTCTGATTTAGAGAAGTTTTTGAGAATCCCAAAGAGAAAATGAGTAAAATAGCTCATCTAGTAAACCAAAAGAGATCCAACCTGTAATATGATAAATTAAATATTTATATTTGTAATGTTCTTTTTACTCGGATAACCTAACTTTTAATAATATACATGAAACTTTTTATATTATTTAAAAATAATAATGGAAGAATGTAGTGGATATTCACCAATGGAATCAACTTCATCAATGGAATCAACTGTTGGGAGCAAAGTCTGCAGAACTTAATGGACCAACATTCTTTTGCTAGAGAATTGTTCCATTGTATGCATCAATTGCCAGTACAAGAGCCTTTGAAGAGAAAGTAATGTACAAACAGTCATTGTTTCCTAGAGTAACGATGAATAATTTATCAACTGAGCTTAAATATTGAACCCATTTGAAATATACATGAAACTTTTTATATTATGAAAAAAAAGGAATTGATTTGGGTCATTAATCCCATAAACAAATATACAGACTCACCATTCCGTTCTTTCTACTGAAATAAACAACTAAGAAGTATCACCATAATATCTTATCAAGTTATTTGCACTAAATAAATACATTACTTAAGAAATCCAATAAAAACAAACAATATTTGAAGTCAGTTTTTGTTTTCTCTATGGACATCATCAAATAGACAATTGCAAGAAACCTGCAAACTTAGTAATACAGATGAAACCAATTTGTGGGAAAAACTCAGAAACATACCTAGAAAAGTAGCAACTTCCACGACCCGCAGATCAAGGTAAGCCCTAATGGACAACGCTGAGCACATTTGATTCCATACCGAGGCCGAGTTTTAAAGAACGTCGTTAGAAAGACATTTTGTTGCTTCACATTAAATCGAAATGATGTCCTAAATTAAAAAGACATCTCTTAATTCTTTATTTCTAATTTGACTTTCTCATCGTTTCAAATTAATGATCAAATTATAAATGAAAGATTCAATACATACTAATAAAAGATAATTCTGATATAGAGGTCTTATATGAAACATTATGTTCATTTCAGAATTTAGGTTAACATCTTCAAGGTTATAGTGACATAGTATTTTTAAAAATTCGAGCTACAATCTACAAAATATAGTTCCTAAAATCGTTTTCAAAGCCGTACTTTCCAGATTGCATACTTCGACATATTACTTTCAAAATAGTGTTGAATCAAAAGTTTGGAATATGTCTAACTCGTGATTTGGTTCAGCAACATTCTGGTGCAGTTTTAAACTTAAACTAATGACCTTCAAAATGCACTAATTTGGCTTACTAGTTTAGGTATCTTTCTTTAGTCTATTCAAGCAATATCTATTTCAGAATGCATTATACAATATAAACAGCTTGTTAACATTAACTAAGAATGTAGATATTAAGATCGTTTTATCAAATTCAAGCTTTCTAAAGTGAAATATGAGATTAGCTTTAGCTCACATCATCATCAAGGTCTGATTCTCAATTTTAACTAGAGAAAAACGAAAGTCCCTATGGTCATTCCACAATATCATTATTCTAAGAAAATCACTAAAGGAGAGGACTCGCCTCAAGTAAAAATGCGAATCCAAGCATGAAACAAATAGGCACAATGAAAAAACTCATACATCGATCTAAGAGAAAACAAGCGGATGAAGGGACTATGATATACGAAAACCTTACCGTCTATATCTTTATCGAAGAGACTATAGGCTTCCTTGAATTCAGAAATCTGGTCATCGATGAGCTGATCTGCCATTTGAACTGACTTTGGAGAGGGAGAGAGCAAGAACAATCGTGGAGAAGAAGAGATTCTGAGATGAACTACGATTTTTTTCTAACCTAACAAAAAACAATTGTCATCGATGAGGTGATCTGCCAAGTTTGGAATATGTTCCCATTTAGAACTATTGTTAGGTAAGAAAAGGAAGAGTCAGAGGTAGTCTCATTGATTAGGTTAGAAAAATAATGGTATTGGGCTAGAAATTTTATATGTATACTAAATCCTAATTTTTTTTTTGTATGTATGCTGACTTTTAATAAAAAAAAAAAAAATAGTATTGGGCTTTTCGATTACTAATAAAACATGTATTGGGCTAGAAATTTTATATATATACTAAATTCTAATTTTAAAAAAAATATATAAATTAAAATTTTATATTTAAATATAATATAATGTTTAATTTATTTATTTTTAATTTATATTATATTTTACTTTAAATTAAAATAAATTTAAATAATAATTCAATAAAAGACAAATGATAATAAAAATAAATAATACTGTAAAATTTTGTATTATGTCATATAAAAAATAATAATAATAATAAAATTTTAATGTTAATAAAATTTTAAGTCAAATTTAATTTTAAAAAAATATATATATTTATAAAGTTTAAAATTAAAACATAAAAAATATTAAAATTTAGAATAGTTAAATTAAAAGTTTTTTTATAAAAATAAAATAAAGGTGGTAGTATATATATAAAGGTTGGTAAAAGTTTTTTTTCTTTTATTTTTTACACACACTTAATATGCGTTGGCATATAAGCGTCACTAAAAGTATATTTTGTTGTAGTTAATGAAATTTTATTAAGAATCTTGTTATAACGAGAATTATCACTTACAATTGACTAAAATTGTTCAAGGATCTTGTAGGAAGTTTTTCCAATGCATATATTTTCTCTTAAGCTTCTTTCTTTATCTAAGCTCTCCTTTTTTTCTCTATAAATGAATTAAAATATAATTTAAACCTCTTTAGATGTAAAAATTACATAATTAGCGAGAACGATCGCCGAAAGTGAAAAAATGCATTTGGTATTATTAATGTCACCGAGGAAAAATAATTGCTCTCGGTAAAAATTATAATTATAACTGAGAGCAAATGGTTGCTCTCGGTAAAAAAAAAGTAAATTTTAATCTAGACAAATCCAGCCGCCCAACTCTCTTCCTTCCCCGCGCCTAACTATTTTCCTTCCTTTTTGTTCTCTCTTCTTCTCTTCATTTCTCCAAAACTTTCTTACTCTTCATTCCTTTCATCTATCTTATTCTCTCTTCTTCATCTACATGATTCTCGTTAAGAAGAGATTTCATTTTCGTTAAGAAGAGATTTCCAGATCTGAAAAGGTATTTCTTTATTCGTTAACTTTTCTCTTATTAATCTAATCTAATCTCTAATTTGTATCAACGTATATGCATAGATCTGAAAAATCATCGGCACAAATCTGATTTTTTTATCACGAATTGCACCTGCAGATCTGTAAATAGAGATTTGTACGGGATGATTCAACGATGTCATCGAATTAAGGTCAGAAGATTTTGTCCACAGAATGAGTATATAGAGAAACTATCGATTCAGGTCCAGATCTGTATGAAGAAGATGATGAAATATTCCAGATCTCAAATTAGATCCATGAAGAAGATGAAATAATCCAGATTTGTATGAAGAAGAACGAGTATATCATACTACCACTACTATAGATGATGTACATTCTCCTCCTCCAGCTGTTAGTTCGTCTAGTATCGAAAGATCATCTAGAAGATTTCGGAACAATGATTGAATCTCAAATAATGTGTATGTAATATTTCTCATATATGTTCAATTTTTTCATAATTCTGTTTACTCGTTTCTCTATTCTAATAATGATTTTAATTTGTTGATGTAATTTGTTTAAATCTCCAGATTCAACTGTTCTTTTTATTTATTGTTATAAGACCATCTCCAACCCACAAACCCATTCTCAAACCCAAAATACAGTAAACGTCACATCCACAAACCCTAAACCCATTTCCAATCTCAAAAAAAATGTTAAAATGTTCCTTTCTTACACTAACATTTTAACCTTATTAATATTATCTATATATTTATCAACTTTACATATTTAATTACAATCTTTTCTTATTTATTTAATAAAATAAAGATAAAATTAATTATAATCAATAATTCATTATCAACCAAATAATTCAATAATATATTTAAATAAACAAACTAAATATATTAAAACAAACATTATTAATAAAAAAATAAAAAATTTCTATGTTTATTCGTAACGTAAAATTATAAATTTATAAAATATAAAATAAAATAGATAAATTATATAATTTAATGATTTAATTATATATTTAAAAAATATTATAATTTTTATCTTAAAAGTAAAAAAAAGTTAGAGGATAAATTTGCATTATAGATATTTAAGATTATATAAAAAAATAGATTAAGGGACATTTTAAAAAAATGATCAAAATGGGGGAATGAACAGTGCCAACGCATATTTGCGTTGGCTGGAAGAGAGAGAGTCATCCAAACGCAAAATGAGTTTGCGAATTGAGTCCGGTTGGAGGAGAAAATGGCACGCGTAATAGGATTTACATGCTCATTGGAGATGGTCTAATTTGTTTGAATATTTTGTTGGACTAGAACTTTTTTGTGGGCACAAACTTTTATTTACCTCCTTTATTTATGTTTTCTTCCTTTTTGCTTTTCCGCCAAAACATTTTTTGTTCATTTTCTGTTTGGGTTATCCGTCGTTCGTTCCATGTCGTTTGTGTTGTGTCATCCGCCGTTCGTTACGTGTCGATTGTGTTGTGCCATCCATCGTACCGCATGTTATATTTTATTATTATTTATTTTCTTCCAAAATTATTATGAATGTCATACAAGCCTAGGACATAAACCATATTTATTTATTTTATTTGTTTTGGCCATTTTAATTTTATTTATAAAATGTCCATAATTCAATTTATCAAACAGAATTCTGTTCTAAAATTAACGATTTATTTTTTAATCTCTTGCAATAAACTTGCATAGAATTTTAGTAAAAATAATTTGTTAATGTAAAAAATGACTGCTACAATATTGCAATAGTATAAGTAGGAAAAAAATCAATTTAAATATCCTAGTAACATTTAGAGCCTATTGATTAACTAAGGTTCTATAAACATTATTTATTTATTTATTTCTTGTTTTCTTGTTTCATTCTTGTATGACATAATTATGAATTTCATTATCAACCAAACATCAAATTTTTCATCTTATTTTAGTATTCTATTGGGAGTTTTGTACTTAATTTTATACATATCTTTGAGAGGCAATCTTGCACATTGAAAATTCTATATTTGAATGGCATTGATATAAAATCAATGAATTTGATCCTTTTAAATTAAACTCTATCTATTTATCTAGTTGCTTAATTGAGGTTATAATTTCAATAAATTTCGATGATGCAACGAATATATCAATCATATTAAGAGAATAAATTTGACATTAAATTTAATATATAATTGAAATTTATTGATGGTTTAAAACATTTCTAAGTTTTGATCTTGTTTATTAATTAAGGTTAAAATTTTCAATATATTCAAAGATTTGAAGAGCGGTCTTTTCAAGATATATCGGCGACGACGATGCAGTGAATATATCGATCATATTAAAGGAATAATTTTGACATTAAATTTAATATATAATTGAAATTTATTGATGGTTTAAAACATCCCTAAATTTTGATAGGTTCATATATATATATGTGTAAAAAAATATTTTATAAATATTAGATAGAAAATTTCAATCTAAATATGATCATAACAATTAGAGCCTTAATACTATATAGTGTTATATAAACACACGATTAAGTCATTTAATTTATTGAACTTTCTAGTTCTTAACCATGCCACCACTCACTAGCTTTGTCTAGTCTTTTTTGTATCTCTTGACTAATATTATCTTATATTCATTTAAAGTAAAAAAAATTTGACATTCGTACACAAAAAAAAATGTCAAAATTATGATTTCATACTTAGAGTTTTGTATTGAATTTTTTATATTTTTTTAAAGGTAGACCTACATATCTAACTCAAAAATAATATTATAAAAATATTTCATTTTACACCAATTTTTTAACTTTTTTAATAACTACATATATATTTATCAAATTTACAAATTAAACTAATAGTTTTTCAAACCCACACACATTAAAGAAAATTATGATAAAATTAATTATAAATAAATAATTTATACACATAATATAAATTAAACATCATTAACTAAATAAACGCAAATTACACTTCACAAAAAATGATTGTAGAGATGTATTTTTTTTGGGGGGGAAACGACTTAGCGTCATTTCATTAAAAATTCCCAAAAATTGAATAAAAACCACGAGTTTAAGAGATATTCTAGACACGCCTAAAATGATTTTGAAGTCGTGACATTCTGATTAAAAGCTAAAAAGGTAAAAACGTTAATGAATTATCTGATTACAATGCTTTCAATTCTAGTGAGTTCAAAAAACGGTAAATTTCAGTTCTTGTAGATATTTCAATTCAACTCCGTGCTTGGAATTCTTCTTCACGTTCCCGTGAGGGCGCTACAATCCGATACAATATCTTTTCATAACTCTTCAATGCTCCTGCGGGTTCTGCCATATACCCTTGCATTCCGTTCTTGCTAAATATTATACACCACTATTCCAAAGCCATACTTGAACACGCTTGTTGCAAATCTATTTCCATTGGCTTTGATTAATGTTGCTTCTTTGATTTCATTCCATTCGCTCGGGAAACTAATCAGCTCCAGGCTTTTATAGACTTTGTCCCAAAGCTCCGAAGTAATACATCATCTCCCGAATAGGTGATATATGGATTCTTCATTTCCCATGTATAGAAGACAACTCGCGTCTGGGATGCTCATATACTTGCTGATATGATCACGAGTACTGAGTCTTTCCCAAAATGCGAGCCATATGATGAATTGGTGTATAGGAATAATCTTCGTTGACCATACAATAAGAGTCCATTCTACTTTATACGCTTTTTCCTGGATTACCTCCAATATTTTTTCTTCGATACCAGTTTCACATTGTCCTCAACTTTCCATTCATGAATATTAAGTCAATCGTGTAGTTTTATGTTACTTATATGATCAAGTATCTTCTTTCCTTCTGAAATTCTTCTTAGTAGCGAGTTCCAATTCCCGTCTTTAATGTCTCTAATTTTTGCTTTTGCATAGTCCTTTCTAATACGGGTATTTGTAAACTCCTCCTTGTGGATAATAGGTTGGTTTTCGAACTAGGGGTCATGCCAGAATAGAGTATCTTTCCTTTCCTCTAGTCGGATGTTGTAAAGATCTTCAATATCGATTCTTAGTTTAAGAATCTTTTTCATAGACCAGCTCATACCTTCGTGAATTTTGCAAGTCCAGATGTTGATTTCGTGTTTCATAAACCTCGTATGTACCCATTTGATCCAAAGTGACTCCTGATTACGCTCCAAAGCCCATAGATGCTTGAAGGTTAGAGACTTGTTCCACTCGATACAGTTCTTCAAGCCGATGCCTCCCTCGTCCTTCGGTTTGCAGAGAGCGGTCCATTTGACTTTCTTTCCTAAAGATGTATTTTTAATTATTGTATGAAATGTAATTTTTATTTTTAAGTATTTTTAAGAAATATAATTATTGTATTTATTTTTTTTTATTTTTTTTATCAATATTAATTATTATTATAAATTTATGATATATAAGAAATATTAATATAAATATATAAGAAAAGATATAACAAAAAATTACATAGATCAGTTACAAGTCAAAAGAAAAGATAAATATACATGCACATATGTACAATTTTGAAGTCCTTAGTCATTTTACAAGTTTATTGAGTAGATAAGTATACATGGACCCAATTATTGTAATGGTAGAGCACATGTGATTTTCTAGAATTAGCATTGAGGTGTATCATATAAGCACACTGCCAAAAAGTATGACAGTAGTAGACAAAAAAGGAAAACTAACTGTCATGAAAATCATTTATGAATGGAGGTCATACAAATGCTCTTTCTTCAATATCTTCCAATATGAAAGCTCAAGTTGTGATTTGGCTAAGAAAGAAGATCAGAAAATTCATAAAGACAGAAAGTAAGATACAGGAAAATGAAACAGTTGTACCTATAATCAAATAGCAAATGTGGTTAAAGTAGGAAATATAAGATACATAAAATTATGTACAAGAAGAAAACTGTACAAAGAAGGAGGTGAAACCTCAACCTAAACATGTTGAAGAGATAGTTGAGGATCGCAATCAAATCAAATTAAAGTGGTTACTTATGATAACAAAGAATCCGTAATTTTAATAAGTTAGTAGAGAGGTACACTTGTTATATATATGACCATCTAGCTTTATTCATTGACGAGAAAATGTTATATATACATTTCAAAGTGAAAAACTTTTAATTCTTACACAAATAAAATTTAAATCATGATTTCTTTTAGAAATACAAAAGTTATAAATTTAATTGAACAAATATAATCTTATTCCAGTTTTCAATATTTTGTTGTCTTCTATTAAGAATTTTACTTCGAGTTTTGTACTTAAATTTTTTATATTTTTGAGAGATATACTTACATGGTGTATTTGTCTTGATATAAAATCAATGAATATGTTCTCGTCCTAGATAAAAAAAATATTGTAAGCTCTTAAATTCATCTCTACTTGTCTTATTGCTTTAGTTAGTTGAGTATTTTCAATATATTCAAGCATTTAGAAGATCCTTCCCAAATAGATATTAGGGAATAGAGAATTTATCGGGCATGTTTAGAATAAATTTGACTATAAAATCAATATATAACTAAAAATACATATATTACAAAATCTCCTAACCAAACTTTAGTAAAACTACATAAAAGAAACCCTAAATTTTGAGAGATATTGGGGGTCGATGAATTGCGGTGTGACGTGGCTCCTCCAACCTACCACGACCATGATTTCTTCCTTTCGCTATTGTTTATCGCGTTAAGGTCTTTGTTTATTATTCTATTACAGACCTCGACCTCGACCTCGACCTCGATTTACGTCCATTGTCCGATACCAAAACCTGTCTTTTCATTCTTTATAATCATATTTTCTTAAATACGAATAAAATAAAATTGGAATGGTACAAAGAAAAAAAATATATATATATATATTTATCACTTATTAGAAGATATCAATTTTAATATGCTCATAGCAATTAGAGCCTAATCATAATTAGGGGTTTTATAAACATTGGTCATCCCACCTTTTGAACTTCCTAACTCATATAATGACATGAAAAACATTCATGCATATGCATGAGAAATCGAATATATTACAAATTTAATTCAACAAATGTTATCTTAGTCTAATTATATTTCACTCTCGTATGAATTATATTTCACTCTCGTATGAATTCTATTTCAAATTTTGTCCTTTATCTTTTATTTCATTAAGAGGTGCAAATTGAAAATTCTATATTTTACATTTTTTTACATAAAATCAATAAATATGTTGCTCTTAAATTGATCTCTACTTGTCTGGTTATTTTAGTGAATTGGTAATTTTCAATAGTTTTAACCATTTCAAGGGCAATCCTTGTCAAATGATGGGCAAGGATGCTAAACATATATGCATGATCATG
This sequence comes from Impatiens glandulifera, assembly GCF_907164915.1. Lineage (NCBI taxonomy): Eukaryota > Viridiplantae > Streptophyta > Magnoliopsida > Ericales > Balsaminaceae > Impatiens > Impatiens glandulifera. Next base: position 35,738,533 of record NC_061865.1, read on the forward strand.
TTTGGGAATAAATTTGAAATTAATCTCATTATATAATTGAAAGTTTATTGATAATTAAAAGCAACCCTAAATTTTGATAGGTCGAAGGTTATATGTATATGGGTAAAAATTGGTAACATCATGAAAAAAAATAATCATTTTAAATATGTTCATAACAATTAGAGCCTAATGCTAGCTAACTAGGGTTTTATAAACATCATTTATCCTTTTTTTACTTCCTGATCCTTAACCATAAGGATTCCTCCCTCGCAACTAGGTTTGTCCATTCTTTCTACCTCCATCTCTATAGATGTTATTTTATATTCTTTTGAGAGTGAGGTTTGTGCACACAAAAAAAAATTACAAAATCACAATTTTCATGAGATATCAAACATGTTACAAATTTAATTCAACAAATCTTATTTTATTTCAGTCGTCTCATTTGGGTAAATATTATACTTCTAGTTTTGTACTTAATATTCAATTTATGTGAGAGATACTTGCATATGGGAGATTCTATATTTTGCATTTGCATTATACAAAATCAATAAATATGTTACTCTTAAATTGATCTCAACTTGTCTCTTATCATTCTCAACAAATTCAACGAAAATCATTCCCAAATAGATTGTCGGCAATATTTAAAATTTGACAATAACCTTACTACATATTTTATTTTTTTAATTTATACTAATAAAACATTCTATCATTAATGTACGTGGTAAAATGTATTATTATAAACCGAAAAGTAAAATAAAAATTTTCTCAATAATACTATATATATAAATATATATTGATTTATAATTTAACAAAATGAATATCAAAATACATATAGGTATATTTTTGTAAATAAAACAGAAGTTTGTAATTGTCAGTCAATATCACTATTTTTATTAGTGTAGGTAGGTTTTATCCATACATAGCTTACAAACTTACCAACAAAATATATATATATATATATATATATATATATATATATATATAATATATATATCCAGAATCATGTTACTATAAATGATTCGACTTATTCACAAAGTTTACAATAATGAGAAAGAAGGGAGATAATAGTCATCCAATAAGTTAGATTTATCTTATTCGTACAACTTATTCAAAAATACAATGATCGATAATGAAAGACAATTTATTCTCAAACAACTCATGGCCTTATTTTGTATTTATATTTTTTTGGGGCAAAACGACTTAGCGTCATTTTATTAAAAAATCCCAAAAATAGGAATAAACGATCATTCTAGACAGGAGAATGATTTTGAAGTCGTAACATTTTGATTAAAAGCTAAAAAGCTAAAAACGTAAATAAATTATCTGATTACAATGCATTCAATTCTAGTGAGTTTAAAAAACGGTAAATTCCAGTTCCTACGGATATTCCAATTCTGCTCCATGCTTGGAATTCTTCACCACGTTCCCGCGAGAGCGCTGCAATCCGATACAATATCTTTTCATAACTCTTCAACGCTCCTGCGGGTTCTGCCATATACCCTTGCATTCCGTTTTTGCCAAATTTTATACGCTACTGCTCCAAAGCCGCACTTGAACACGCTTGCTGCAAATTTATTTCCATTGGCTTTGAGTAGTGTTGCTTTTTTGCTTTCATTCCATTCGCTCGGGAAACTGATCAGTTCCAAGCTTTTATAGAATCTGTCCCAAAGTTCTGAAGCAATACAACAGCTCCCGAATAGGTAATTTATGATTTCTTCATTTCCTCTACATAGAAGATAGCTCGCATCCGGGATGCTCATATACTTGATGATACGATTACGAGTGTTGAGTCTTTCCCAGAAGGCGAGTCATAAGATGAACTAGTATCTAGGGATAATCTTTGTTAACCATACAAGAGGAGCTCATTCTACTTTCTGTGCTTTTTCTCGGGTTACCTTCCATATTTTTTTCGATACCAACTTCCCATTGTCCTCATCTTTCCATTCAAGAATATCCGGTCTGTTGTGTGGTTTTATGTTACTTATATGATTAAGTATCATTTGTCCTTATGGATTTCTTCTTAAGAGTGAGTCCCAATTCTCGTCTTTAATGTCTCTTATTTTCGCTTCTGCGCAGTCCCTTCTGATACGGGTATTTTGAAACTCCTCCTTTTGTTGATAGGTTGGTTTTCGAACCAGGGGTCGTGCCAGAATAGATTGCCTTTCCCGTCCCCTAGCCGAATGTCATAAAGATCTGCAATATCGCTTCATAGATTAAGAATCTTTTTCAGAGACCAACTCATACCTTCATGAATTTTGTAGGTCTAGATGTTGGTTTCGTATTTCACAAATCTCGTATGCACTCATTTGATCCATAGTGACTCTTGATTGCGCTCTAATGCCCACAGATGCTTGAAGGTGAGAGCCTTATTACACTCGATACAGTTCTTCAAGCCGATGCCTCCTTCGTCCTTCGGTTTACAGAGAGCGGTCCATTTGACTTTCTTTCCTCCTCTCTTGCTACTGCCCCACATAAAGTTCCTCATCAGCATGCTGAGCTCCTTCATTACCTTCTTTGGAATGACCATCTGTTGCGCCCAATAGCCAACTATTCTCATGACCACGGTTTTGATAAGTTTGATCCTCCCTGCATAAGAAAGTTTTTTCATTGCCTAGCTAGATATCGTGTTTTTTACCTTTTCAATCATCGGCTTGTAGTGTGAGATCTCGATCTGCTTCGCGGTTAACAGAATTCCTAAGTACCTCACATGAAAATAACATTCTTTAATGGCCATAATGTTGAAGATTTGTTGCTTTGTTTCGTCCTTCACGCCTCCATAAAATCCCACACTTTTTCTTTCATTAATAGGTAAACCTGTAACCTCAGAAAAGAACGTTAGTGCAGTCCTTATAGTTTTAATGAAATAAATGTCTGCGTGCACTAGAATGAACAAATCGTCAACAAAGCATAAATGGGTTACCTCCTCTACCTCACAGAATAGGTGAAAGATATATGGAGAATTCTTTCATAACATCGCGAAGATTCTCTCAAAGATCGCCATGATAGCTAGGAAAAGGTAAGAAGAGAGGGGGTCTCCTTGCCTTAGCCTGTTTTCACCCTTGAAATAGCCTCCGTGAACTCTATTTACGCTAACAACAAAGCAGGATGATGAAACACATTGCATAATCCAATCAATAAAAATCATAGGAAAAGAAGATACAACCAAAAAGTCCCGAATGGCTTCCCATCTAACAGAGTCGAAAGATTTCTTGATATCTATTTTGAAAGCCACTCTCGTGGTTATTTTCTTTTTCTCGTAGCCTTTTAAAAGACTCTACATGAGAAGAATATTATGAGAGTTTGTCCTACCGGGGATGAACGTAGATTGGTTAAGATTTATAATTTTTCCTATGACATTTTTAAATCGTTTAGAAATGATTTTTGAAATTATTTTATAAATCACATTGCAGCAGAAAATTGGTCTGAAATCTTGTACTTTCTCGGGTATCGCAGTTTTGGGGATCAAGGTTAGGACCGCTGTATTCTATTGCTTTAACATCTTCCTATTCTTGAAAAACTCCAGAACACCATCAGTAACGTCTTTACTCACATCCAACCAATTGTCTTTGAAGAACTATGCATTAAACCCATCAGGACCTGGACTTTTATTCTCATCAATACTAAATAGAGCTTCTTTAACCTCAACCCTCGTGACCACCCTTATCAACTCGCGACTATCTTCTACAGAAATTTTCTATCAATAATCTGATACAAGGTATTCAGGTGACTTTGATGCTGCTTTCTTGTACCCATAAGTTGCTTATACAAATCGATAACCAAATCTTGTACACCCTTTTGACCCTGAACATATTCACCATCATCATTCTTCATCATGTATACAGTGTTTCTCATGTTTCTAGCGTTCCATTTTCTGTAGAAAAAAACTGTGTTTTTGTCACCCAACGAGAGCCGGCTCTGTCTTGATTTCTGTCTAATAAAATTCTCTTCAAACAGACTCAGTTTCCTAAAGTTTTCAATCGCGTCCCTTTCCGTTTCATTGAGTTGTTCATCACAATCATCCCTTAATAACCTTTTCTGGACTTCATCTAGTTCTTCTCTAGCAACCAGAACTTTATTGGAGATATTGCTAAACTTCTTTTTGTCAAAGCTTTGGAAATGATTCTTTAGGAGCTTAAGCTTCTTAGAAACCATGTAAATGTTGGATCCCCTAACATCTATAGACCATACGTTTTTGAGAATACCCTTGAATTTGTTGTTTTTCATCCAGAAATCGAAAATTTTAAAGGGCCTTTTGAACCTTTCTTCCTTTTCCCAGAACAATTTAATCGGGAATTGATCAGATATACCCAGATTCAGAACGTGAAGTTGACTACTCGGAAATTGGTTAATCCAGTTCTCATTATCAGACATTTGTCAATTCTACTAATTCTAATTTGTTCAATCCTTCTCGTAGAAGACCAAGTGAATAAATTATCAGAATTGGTAGGCTCGATGCAACCCATATCTTTGATACAGTCATTAAAGTCAATAATATCCAGAGTTATTTCAGATTTTGTGCTACGATCAGATTCGTTTTTGGTTACATTGTAATCACCGAGGACAGCCCAAGATTTATCACTACCGATCTAGTTTCTAAGACAATTCCAGAGGAGTCTTCTGTCAGTGCTTGAGTTGCTAGCATAGACAATAGCAAGATTAAACACGATTCTTGTGATTCTATCTTTGACCTCGACCATGATTTCTTGATCATTCAAAAAGAGAGCCCTGACCTCACCAACTTTGTTATCCCAAATAACCCAAATTCTGCCTGTTTTGTTATTTGAGTTGTGAATGATTTCCCAACTGTTATCAATACACAGTTTGCTAACCTTCTCAACGTTCCGGCTTTTGACTTTTGTCTCAAGAATACTCATAATAGTGATCTTCTGGTTCTCAATGATCCTCCTGATTTCTTTGCATTTTAGAGGGTCATTGAGTTCCCTTATGTTCCATGTCACTATATTCATGAATGGATATAAGTGTTGGGTTCCTGACTTTCCAGACTGTCCTGGACCTCTTCATTAGAGAAATCATAATCATCACTTGTCTCGCTATCCTCAATGACTACAATTTGATTACATGTAATACTATTCACATTAAGTGGGGGTTGCCTCACATAGATCTCATCTACTCTCATTATAGAGTTGGTGGCTTCTAGATCTAGGATCTTTCAGCTTTGTCTTCGATTTTCAACTTAATCTTCTTTAGTAGGTCTTTTCTGATTTTGAACCTCTTCACTACTAGATTAATGTCTGTTATCGATTTTAATTCGCCTTACATCAGAACAAGGTTCGCTGCCTTATTCAAGACCAAATTGTCTTCTTCTGCACTTGATCTTTTGCTTTCACAAAACACAATATTTCCTAATTCATTCTCAAGAGCTTCCTTATTTCTTCTTAGTTTTTCAATGTTTTTTGTCCATGATTCTCCATTTCATTATCTCGAAAGGTGGCCCTGAGCCCATGGATCGGGTCATTTCAAATTCTGATGACATTGCTTTTTCGGTTCCTACTTGCATTCCTAGAATTGTGAAGAATGGACTCATGACCTATTGGAGTTCCATCAGACCCAATTTTTCTTGTTTCATATGGGCCAAGTATTCCCCGTCTTATGGATCTTTGAATTCTAGAAACTTTAGAACCAGGACCTGTAGTTGCATCATGACCAGTTCTTTGATCAGTATTGGGACTAGTGGAGTTAAGACCAACAATAGTATCATCCACAATAATAAGACTTTTGATAATATTAGGACCAATATAGTCGGGATCAGCAATGGTTGCACCTTTTTCATCAGGACAGGTAGTAGCAAGTCCGGTAGCACTGGTAAAAAAGAACCTTTACCGACGGTTTTTCCCGAAGGTTTTGTAAACCTCTCCTAAGTACTCCCGAGAGGAACAAATCCTTCGGGATTAAAAATAGATTCCGAGTGGGGTGTAAAACCTTCGGGTTTATTCATTATTACCGAAAGTTCTACAAAGAACTTTCGGTTTTTACCTTCCCAAAAAACCCAAAAAAATTTTAAGTGTTGGATGTGGGTTAATTGTGAAGGTTTTTGTAAACCTTCGGTTTTGAAATCCTTTGGTTTTTTAATTACGAAGGTTATTCAAAGAACCTTTGGTTTTGCCTTTTTTGAAAATTTCATTTCCGAAAGATTTACAAAGAACCTTCGGTTTTGCTCAATAAAAAAAAATTCTAAATTTTGAAATGGTTTTTTCCGAAGGGTCTTTAATAAACCCTCGGTTTTGACTAATATCAAAACCGAAAGTTTTTTGAAAACCTTCGGCATCAACCTCTATAAATACAAACCCTAACCCTTCTCTTTTTCATTCCACTCATTTTTCCTTTCTCTCTCTTCCGCCGCCGCCGCCTGCCTCCTCCAAGCCGCGGGTTCTTCTCCTCTCTTCAGGTAATTTGTTTCATTTGGTTTTTTTTGTTTTGTTTATTATAAGATTTAGATTTCTTAAGTTTATATATATATATATTATAGATCTAGATTTATGTTAGTTTACGTTATTTTGTTTGATTAATATATATATATACATATATCTGAAATGCATTTAGGATATGGGTGATTCGACATGGAAGAGACTTCGGCGTACACCGGAGAAACTGCATCCGTGTTACCAGAATCTGATAGCACAATCAGAAATTGCGGCACGTGAGGAAGAGGTAAGAAAGATGACGCTGGAAATGGAACAAATCCGATTAAGGGATGCGGAAAGAGGTCGTTTGCTTAGTGAAATCAAAGCGGACCGGTCCGAAATGTCTCAGAGATTAGAGAATCTCGAACAGGAACTTGTATTGTTGAGGAGTCGACTGAATCAACCACCCCCTCCTTCCACCCCATCTAATAATTAATTTCTAGATTTATTATGGATTTATTATGGGTTTATGACAATTAATATTTTTATGCGTTATGTTTTAATATTTATGAATTATTGTTATTATGTTTGGTTTGGTTTGGTTTAATATGTTGTTAAATAATTATGTTTGGTTGACTTTTCAACTTTTTTTAAAAAAAAACGCATCGCCAAAACCGAAGGTTTGGTTGACCCATGTTTGAAAAAATTAGATTTTTTTCTAAGTATGGGGAAGGGTAAAAACCGAAGGTTTTCAAATAAACCTTCGGTTTTGACCCATGTTTGAAAAAATTAGATTTTTTTCTAAGTATGGGGAAGGGTAAAAACCGAAGGTTTTCAAATAAACCTTCGGTTTTGACCCATGTTTGAAAAAATTAGATTTTTTTCTAAGTATGGGGAAGGTAAAAACCGAAGGTTTTCAAATAAACCTTCGGTTTTACCCATGTTTGAAAAAATTAGATTTTTTTCTAAGTATGGGGAAGGGTAAAAACCGAAGGTTTTCAAATAAACCTTCGGTTTTAACCATGTTTGAAAAAATCTAATTTTTTTTCTAAGTATGAGGAAGGGTAAAAACAGAAGGTTTTCAAATAAACCTTCGGTTTTTACCCTTGTTTGAAAAAATCTAATTTTTTTCTAAGTATGGGGAAGGGTAAAAACCGAAGGTTTTCAAATAAACCTTCGGTTTTTACCCTTTCCCATACTTAGAAAAAAATTAGATTTTTTCAAACAAGGGTAAAAACCGAAGGTTTTCATATAAACCTTCGGTTTTAACAATTCCCAAAAAACTTCTGATCAAGGTCAAGACCGAGAGGTATATTTAAAACCTTCGCAAATACACATCAAAACCGAAAGTTAATTTTATAATTTTCGGTTTTAACACTAACTAGTTTGTTAAATTATTTTGTTTTTAACCCACTAATCTTAACTTCTAACTAATATAATCAATTTTGTGTTGTATTTTAAAAATTAATATTGTGTTTCATGTTCAAATATTTATGATTGTGTTTGATTATTATAGAGAAATCTATATGAATGTTCATGTTTGATTATCTTATGAATGTATGTAATGTTTGATCATATGGATTGTGCAATATTTTAAAGACATCAAATGTGTTAAATTAATGTTGTTAAAGGTCATTAGAAGGTGAAAAACCAAAGAATTTAACAATTTGTCAAGTGCTAATTCCGAAAGTTATATAATTCACTTTCGGAAATAACTATCAAAACCGAAAGTTTTATATAAACTTTCGGTTTTTACATTTCTCAAGAACGAGGGTTTTATATAAACCCTTCGGTTTTGATGGATATTTCCGAGAGTTAATTATATAACTTTCGGAATTATCATTTCACAAAATTGTTAAATTAATTGGTTTTCTACTTTCCAATCTAGACTCCTAAGTAATATAATCAAGTGTGTGTTTTAATTTATAAAATTTAGATTGTCTTTAATGTTAAAATGTTTATGAATGTGTTTGATTATATATAGAAGTGTATATATATGAATGTTTATGTTTGATTATCCTATGTATTTGTGTAATGTTTGATCATATGGATTGGGAAATGTTTTAAGGATATCAAATGTGTTAAATTAATGTTGTTCAACGTTATTAGAAAGTGAGAAACCAAATAATTTAATAATTTGTGATGTTGTAAAACCGAGAGTTTAATATTTAACTTTCGGAAATATGCATATAAAACGAGGGATTTACCAAAAACTCTCGTTTTTTATAAAATTAAATTTAATTATAAAAATATAAAACCGAGAGTTTAATATACAACTCTCGGTTTTGGGCAATTAAATTTAAATATAAAAAAATAAAAACCGAGAGTTTAATATAAAACTCTCGGTTTTGGGCATTTAAATTTAATTGTAAATAACAAAAAAAAAATATAAAACCGAGAGTTTTTTGTATAAACTCTCGGAATTCCACAATCAAAAACCGAGAGTTTTCAATTAACTCTCGGAATTTGATTGAATAAAACCGAGAGGTTTTGGTATAACTCTCGGGAATCACGTTTTAAATTAAAAAAACCCTTCTTTTCTTCCCCGTTTCCTTTTCTCTCTCCCCGCTCTCATCTCTCCGCTTCTTCCTCCACGCCGTCCCTCCCGCACCGCCGCTTGAAGACCATCTATTCCGCGTCGATTGAAGACCTCCGAAGACGAAGACGACGAAGACGACGAGGATCCCGCGGCTTGAAGACCGATTGAAGACCGCCGCTGCCGCTGTTCGAAGACCGCCGCTCTCCGCCGCACTTTGAAGACCGCTGTTTTCCGCCACACTTTGAAGACCGCCGCCGGAGACTGCCGCTATTAGAAGGTTAGTTATTGAAGTTATATATATATATATATTAGTTTCGATTTAGGTTAGATTGGATTTTAGGTTAGATTAGTTAGATTTTAGGATTGAATATTAGATTTTAGATTAGGTCAGATTGGATTTGGGTTAAATTAATTTAATTGAAATTATGTTAGATATTTGATTTAGAATTGAATTGGATTTGATTTTAGAAATTTGTATGATTTGGATTGAATTTAGAATTTGATTTTTTTGGGAATTTGTTAGAGTTGGAATGAAATTAGAATTGAATTGGATTTGATTGGAATTGGTATGAATTGGATTGAATTTAGAATTGAATTGGATTTGATTTTAGAAATTTGTATGTTTTGGATTGAATTTAGAATTGGATTTTGTGTGAATTTGTATGAATTGGATTATGTTAGATTATGTTTGGTTGATTTTTGTTGGATTTTAGGTTTGATTTAGGTTAATTTAATGAATATTTGGTTAGGTTGATTTATGTTTGGTTGATTTTTGTTGGATTTAGGTTGATGAATGTTGGATTTTAGGTTTGATTTAGGTTAATTTAATGAATATTTGGTTAGGTTGATTTATGTTAGATTATGTTTGGTTGATTTTTGTTGGATTTTAGGTTTGATTTAGGTTAATTTAATGAATATTTGGTTAGGTTGATTTATGTTTGGTTGATTTTTGTTGGATTTTGTTGGATTTTAGGTTTGATTTAGGTTAATTTAATGAATATTTGGTTATGTTAGATTAGGTTTGATTTAGGTTGATGAATGTTGGATTTTAGGTTTGATTTAGGTTAATTTAATGAATATTTGGTTATGTTGATTTATGTTAGGTTTTATTATTGTTTTTTTAGGTGGAATTTTGGTTGGATAATGTTAGATTAGGTGGAATTTTAGTTGATTATGTTGATTTATGTAGAGATTATGTTACAATTATGTAAGCCTAATTAATTTAGACAAATTTAAGTAAATAATTAAGGGTTTTTTTCCATTTTATTAGAAAGATGGAAGTACCCGATAAAAGCTGGATGACCTTACGTCGAGATCATCCAGATTATGAGGAAGGTGTTGACAAATTCCTCGAGTTTGCTGTTAGGAGTACATCCCGACAAAAAGTGAAATGTCCTTGCGTGAAATGCTTGAATACGCCGTTTATGGAAATAGACGAAGTGAAGACTCACCTCATCATTTATGGAATAAATGTGCATTATGAGTACTGGTATTGTCATGGAGAAAAAAGACGTACTACTCAAGTGGTTAATGACGATGTCGATGAAGATGCCGATGACTACGATGATGATGATGATGATGATGATCAGTTAGAGGATGCCGTGCCAGAATTCAACGATCCGAGAACGGAGACGAATAATACAGTTAACGAAGAGGTCAATGAAGAACGTTATATGCACAATTTCATAAACGATATGTTCTCCAACGTTAATGATGTCCCGAACAACCATGAACCAGTCGAAGATGCGCAGAGATTTTATAAATTGCTTGATGATTCCAAACGGCCATTGTATGAAGGTGCTCGAATAACGAAATCATCGGCACTATTGAAACTACTTCACATAAAGAATGTCTGTCAATGGACAAATTCTTCGTTCGATATGTTGTTGCGTCTACTTAAAGACTACATATTACCGATTGACGCTCAATTGCCAAACTCCTACTACGAAAGTAAAAAATTCATTACTGATATCGGGCTTAAGTATGACAAGATAGACGCATGTAGGAACAACTGTATGCTATTTTGGAAGGACGACAAAAATGAAGATTCTTGTAGAGTTTGTGGTCTTTCAAGATGGAAAGTCGACCAAACAAGTGGGACAGTTCGAGAGAAGCAAAATGGGAAATTCATTCCAAAGAAGGTGTTGAGATATTTCCCTCTAATACCAAGACTGCAAAGACTATACATGTCCTCAAAAACGGCTCCAATGATGGGATGGCATAAAGAAGGAAGAGTTGATAGTGATACGTTGAGACATCCCGCTGATTCCTTAACCTGGAAAACGTTCGATGAAAATTATAAAGATTTTGCGTCTGAATCTCGAAACGTAAGACTAGGTTTATCAAGCGATGGGTTTCAACCATTTGCAAATGGAAAAAAGTCATATAGTGTTTGGCCGGTTATTCTCGTTCCTTATAATGTGTCACCCTCTACTTGCATGGATTCTAGCAATTTTATTTTATCTATGTTAATTTCGGGTCCAAAGAGTCCGGGAGATGCGATTGACATATTTCTCCAGCCATTGATCGACGAGTTGACTGAACTGTGGCAAACTGGTGTGAGAACGTTTGATGCACACACCTCGCAATACTTTAACATGCGAGCGACGTTGTTGTGGACCATTAACGACTTTCCCGCATACGCGAATTTATCAGGCTGGAGTACGAAAGGTAAATTTGCTTGTACTTGTTGTAACAACGACACGGCATCTCTTCGATTGGTTCATGGTTCCAAACAATGTTACATGGGTCATAGACGCTTCCTTCCACCGAAGCACAAATACAGAAGGGATAAAGAGTCGTTTGATGGTCGAACTGATTATGGAGAGCCTCCTAGATTGTTAACGGGTCAAGAAAGTTACGAGCAAGCACGAGACCTAGAAGACATAATTCTTAGTACGGATCTAAGAAAGAAAAACAAGATATATCATGAAACGCGGGGAGACAATTGGAACAAATTGAGCATTTTATTCCGCTTGCCTTATTGGAAATCATTATTATTGAGACATAATTTGGATGTGATGCATATTGAGAAAAATATTTGTGATAGCGTGTTGGGAACACTAATGAGTGTGAAAGAGAAGACGAAGGATGGTCCTAAAGCGCGTAAAGACTTACAACTATTAGGCATAAAATCATGGTTACATCCTATAAATGATGAAGGAGTGGTTCATTATCCAGAAGCGCCTTACACTTTGACATCCGATAATAAAAAACGTTTTTGGAAATTCTTGAAAGATCTCAAGTTGCCTGATGGTTTTTGCTCAAATATCAGTGGTTGTGTAAATTTGGAAGAGAAAAAGATTTCGGGATTAAAGAGTCATGATTGTCACATTTTGTTGGAATATCTTATTCCTTTAGCAACTCGTGGATTACTTTCAGATAATGTGTATGATGCGTTAGAAAATTTGTCTCGGTTCTTTTGGTTGTTGTGTTTCAAAGAGTTGATTCAAGCGGACCTCGAACAATTGTACATGGATATTACATTGACACTCTGCAAATTTGAAATGATTTTTCCGCCGTCAATTTTCGACATCATGATGCATCTCCCGGTTCACTTGTCATTTGAGGCTTTACTTGAGGGACCTGTTCAGTATCGATGAATGTATCCGTTTGAACATTACATGGGTACAATGAAAAGATATTTGCGGAATAATAACCATCCAGAAGCCTCTATAAGCGAGAGCTATCTTGTAAATGAGAGTATTAGTTTATGTGCCAGGTATATGGAGGAAGAAGAGCAAGAAAATGCACAAACTGAAATCTCGGGCATTTCTATATTTTCATCGTTGGAAGACCTTTCTAACGGAAAAATATACAACTTGGATTATATCGATCGAGTGACAGCTCATTCATACATTTTGAAAAATTGCCCCGAAGCTGAACCTTTTTACATGTAAGATTCTATGTTGCTGTTATTAATTAGCATTGAAAAGTATGCTATTTAATATTCGATCTATTTGTAGAGATTACATGCAGTATTGCAATAACAACGAGTCTCGTGGAGAAACGTTTGCCGCATATTTCAAGCATAGAGTGAGTTCATTATAAACCATATATTCTAACTCTTTATATTTATTTTAACAACTACATGTCGGGTAAATGTATGTATAGGTTGCTCAATTAACCGAATTTAACGACATATCAAGAGACCTCAAGATCTTAGGAGAAGGTCCAAGTATGTACTCGTCTATGTATGTTTGGTGTAAAGTAAACGGATACAAATTCTGTACAGAAAAACACGACGAAGGTTTGACAACTCAAAATAGTGGGGTGGTTGTTGAAGGGTTCAATGGGTCTGAAACTATGTCATACTACGGAGTTTTAACAGATATAATCGAAGTGCAATACTTTTCTCACAAACGAGTTGTTTTATTCAAGTGTAAGTGGTTTGATACACACTCGGGGGAACTAGGAGTGAAAGTGGATAAATATGGCTTCGTAAGTATAAATGTAAACCGAATTTTAAAAACCCAAAGTCAAGACCCGTATATATTGGCGAGTCAAGCAAAACAAGTCATCTACGCCATGTCAGCCCGACCCGGTTGGAAGATTGTGACAAAAATAAAAACGCGGTTTACAAATATATAGATCAGATTAATTAGGTAGATTATATGTTTTTTACTTTATATTATTTCTTATTGCTACTTTATTTTAATTAGTCGCTCATTTATTAATGGTATGCATTAAGAATGTCTAAAGGTAGTAAAGAACCTTGGTGGAGTATGAGGAAAACACCCAGCAAACTCTTAAAGCCGTACCAGAACCTCATTGCACAATCAGAAAACTTAAGACTCCGAGAATCGTCTACTAGAGATCCACCACTTATTGCTGTAGTCCTGATAGCTACTGCTCCCCCAGCAGACGAGGATGTTGAGGCTGTTGAGGCAGAAGAGTTTGTAGAGAGTACGTTTGCTGATGTTGGGGATGACGACGATGAGGCTGACGACGAGGGTCACGAGGACCCTCAAGACGTGGATGAAGAGGAGGAGCATGGATACACTCCCGACCCATCATCGACAGGTAACTTGTTTACAATTAGTTATAGTTTAAATTGATTCACATATCTGATTATGAATTTGATCTATTTTGAAGAATCTTGTGCCCGCAAGAGACGAGGAAAAAACAAGAATATTGCGTTATCTAAGAGACTAGCGGGGACGAGGATTCCTCTAACTTTTAGAGAGGTAGATGGGAGGCCGGGCGGTGTTGACGTTGGAAGAACAAGGTGGTCTAGACATGTGGGGTCGGTTGTGCGGGATCCCTCAGCCGTCTCGCACCGTCTTTTGAAGTGGAAGGCATTAAGTGCTGACCAATTGGATTACATTTGGAATGCTGTGAAGGTAAAGATTAATTAATTATACATTGATCATTCAATAATTATTTTAAAACATTTGAATGTTTTTATTTTCAGGATCCGTTCGAGGCTACTAATGGTCCCATTGATTCTTTTCGAAAGACCGGAATGGGACACGTCAGACAGATATGGGATAGATGGTGCTCGGATTTGCACAAGGATTATATCCGCATCCATAAAGGAGACGAGGCCGCGGTACTTGCCAATCCTCCACCAGACTACGATCGAGATGATTTGGAGTTTGTGTGTCGCAACCATTTCTTTACGGAGAAATTTAAGGTACAGTTTCATAATTCAAATAAAATATGATATTAGTTATTCTAACTTCAATTTTTTAATTTGAATTTCAGAAAAATAGTAGCACAAATATAGCTAACAGAAAGCAGCTGAAATTCCCGCATCATACGGGAAGTAGACCGTTTGCTCAAATTGAAGAAGAGTTGGTAAGATTGTTATGAGTTATATAATAACTTAATATAAAGATTGTTATGAGTTATATAAATTTTTTTTTCAACAGGCGATTGAAATGGGACGGGCTCCATCTGTCGTTGAAGTGTTCAAGAGGACCCGTACCCCAAAACCGACAAAAGAAAACCCAACTCCCGTCCCGGACGAACGCATGCAAGAGAAAATTGTAAGTGAATTGAATTTAATTAAATTACTTATAACTAGTTTATAAATTATTATATAATTGACAAATTATTTCAAATTTGCAGGTTGAGATGGAGGAAGTTCTAAGTAACGAACCGGAAATATCAGACTTTGAGTTGACGAAGAGAGTATTCGGACGCCAAAAACATGGGGGAGTATTCGGTATGGGATCAGGCGTCCGACCCACACACTTTCGTCAGGATCTACGAAGTTCTAACAATTCTCAACGAGCCACTGATCGATTGTTTGAGGAGAATCAAAGAATGGCGATGGAACTTGAGGAATTGAAGAAAATGGATGAAGAAAAAACTCAAAAGATTAATCAAATCCAAGCGGAAAAGGTAGAATTGATTTCAAGAATGGATAGGGAAAGTGAAAAACAGGAGAAGGAAAGGTTAGAATTGAATGCAAGATTAGAGAGTTTTGAAATGTTTATGCGGCAATATCAACCACCCCCTCCCCCCACCAGCTAGTTCTAAGACGTTTCGACTATATGAATTGATTGAATATGTTTAATGGTTTAATGTAAAACATGTTGTTGGGATGATTGATTGGAGAATTTTGGAATGATGATTTTGTTTTATGAATTGATTGGTTTGGCTGAACAGGTTTAGGTTTCGGTTTCGGTTGAGCACAAAACAATAGGCTATTTTGTAAATTTTTTAGAGAAAAACCGAAAGTTAAATGGAAGCTTTCGGTTTTTCTTTAAAGGGAAATACTGAAGGATAAGCTAATTTCTCGGTTTTTCTTTAAAGGGAAAAACCGAAGGTTAAGCTAATAACTCTCGGTTTTTCTTTAAAGGGAAAAATCGAAGGTTAAGCTAATAACTCTCGGTTTTTCTTTAAAGGGAAAAACCGAATGTTAAGCTAATAACTCTCGGTTTTTCTTTAAAGGGAAAAACCGAAGGTTAAGCTAAATAACTCTCGGTTTTTCTTTAAAGGAAAAAACCGAAGGTTAAGCTAATAACTCTCGGTTTTTCTTCAAAAGAAAAACCGAAGGTTAAGCAAATAACTCTCGGTTTTTCTTCAAAGGAAAAACCGAAGGTTAATTCAATAACTCTCGGTTTTTCTTTCAAGGGAAAAACCGAAGGTTAAGCTAATAACTCTCGGTTTTTCTCATTTGAAGAAAACCCGAGAACTAGAGGATATCTTTCGGTAAACACACAATTATTTTTAACGACGGAGTCAATACCGAAGGATGGCGATAGTTACCTTAACTCTCGGATTTTGGTCTATACCGAAAGTTATAGGGTCAAAACCGAGAGTTTTCACTCTCGGTTTTGACCACTTTTTTACCAGTGTAGCTTGAATAGTATCCGGATCAGCAATTCCAGGACTTGTATTTGGATTTTTCAAATAACCCAATAAAATCGATTATCACATCACTACCTCTCTCTCATCTATCAAATCATTTAAAGGCTTGTTTGATTTAGCGTTTATAAGTTTCGTATGGACATTTACGTAATATGCTGCTATAGTAACTTTGCGTAATAAACTCACGCAAAAAATTATAATCAAACACATTTTGCGTTTAAACTCAATTTTCTCTCTACCTTCTTCCTCAGCGTTTAAGATTATAATCTCAACGTTTTTCACTCTCATTATTTTAAAATAATTTTTTATTCATTCTCTCTTTATCTATTTCATTCATTTCTAATCAATTTATTCATTCTCTCTCATCAATTTAATCTCTCTCTAATCATTTTATTCATTATCTCTTATCTATTCCATATATTTATAATATTTTTATATATTTATATAAAATTATTATAAAAAAAACATACATTTAAATATATTTTTATTTATTATTTATAATATATGTATCTTAATATATAAAATAATTAAGAAAAATATAAAATATAAATATATTATGATTTTTTATTTACAATTATAGTTTTAGAAATATAAATACCTTAATTATCTAAAAGTATCGAATTACAATTGAAATAAATGATAATACGAAAAAGGTGAGAGAACTCGAAAATAAATATACAATTGAAAGATTGGGTTAGAGAGATGTGGAAATGTGAAAAATATATATAATAATAATAAATTGTTATTTTTATTCATATAATTTATTTTAGAATATATTATTTTTTAATTTAAGTCATTTATTAATATTTAAAATTATATATTAAAAAAAACTTATAAAAATTAATATATTAATATAATATATTTTTTTAATTTAAATCATTTATTAATATTTATAATTAAATTAATAAATATATATAACATTATATATGTATATAATATTAATTATTAAATAATATTAAAATATAAAAAAATATAAAAATAAATAAGCTAGACGTATAAACTGAATCAAACATACCCAAGATTAACAATAAAATAAGTTAAGATTATATCAAACGTGTGAATAAGCTGGATAAGCGGGTGTCAATAAGCTGAATTAATATAGCACTAATTTATTAATCAAAAAATTAAAATAATCTTTATTTTAAATTATTATTATTTATTTTCTTTATATATATATATATATATATATATATATATATATATAAATATCTTTTAAGTCTTTGTATAATAAAAAAAACAACTCATTTCTTCAAAATCATCCTCCATAATCATGGTTTTCTCTCTTCATGTTATTTAATAACCTGGAATGAACAAGGCCATGGTTAATTAACCACCATCTACAAATGAACAAGGCCATGGTTAATTAACCACCATCTACAAATCATCAATTACATTATCTTGATAACTCACAATATCCCATAAAAAGGCATATCTAATAGAGAGAAAGAACATAAAGAAGTAATGACAAATATAGTTTTCAGATTTTATTTTGCTCACCATGAAAATGAAAACCACTTCAATTTATTACATAGAAAACTTTATGACTGACTCAGTTCTACCCTTTTTTATTCAATGCAAAATTTTCATAACACTCATGCTCCATATATTTGATTAAAAATTTCTCCATTAGAATAAAGAAATAGAGAAATGAGCTCCTTCTCTTTTCTTCTCCACTCAGCTCAATATTCAGTAGATCCACTCTGGAGGCAAACATAGCTCTGGCGAAACATCTACACTTTCCTCAATACTTTCCTTTTGCACAGGCTGATGAGCATCATTCTTAATTACTGGGTAGACTAATCACAAAATAAATATATATTAGCTAAACCAACATAAAACACTTGCAAAACAAACATGAGTATTCAATTTAAACAATAATATAATTTAAATTATTTAATAAATTTTAAAATTCAAGATTTTATCTCTGCATACAAGTTTAAAGGTAGGTGGACAAATTTTGATTTTTATTTCAAACCTAAATCATACTAAAACCTTCAATGTGTAACCCACAAAGAAAATGAACAACAAAAGTGAAAATAGCCTACAAATGAAGAATTGAAACTTGTGCAAAAATGTTCATAGTTTTTTTTTGTTCATTTAAATAATTGTATATTGAAATTATTCCTATGGAAGAGATACAATTTTTTTTTCTATAATATTATTATTGTCTATATATATTTAAATAGCTCAATCTTTAATAATAAAAATAAATAAAAAATTTTATTTTTTAATTATTAAGCCGGGTAAAATTTTTTAAAACAGTTTAGCACAGGTAGACTCCGCATATATATATATATATATATATATATATATATATTTTTGACAAGTTTGTCCAAATATAATTAACATAAATATAATTTTTTTAAATAATATTTTAATTGTCTATATATATTTAAATAACTCAATCTTTAATAATAAAAATAAATATATATTTTTTTAATTGAAAACATTCAAAAACAAGTCTCCACTTACTTTGTCGATTTCTAGCAGAAGCTGTTCCTCTGACAGTCGGAATGAATACGCCAGTTCCGCCGCTTTTCCTGCGGGCACCAGCACCAGCACCACTCTCTTTCAGATTCACCGGTGCCCTAAATAGGTGTTCATTGTAGCCGCCAATCTGAAATTTTATTAAATAACTAGATCATCCCACATTCACACGTCCTCAAAACAATACAAAACCCATATATAATAGATGAAAAAAAAAGTACCGGAACCGGAAATTGGACACGGTTCTGATGCGAGTAAGGAGCCTCCGGTCTGCTAGGAATTGTGAAACTTGACGGACGATTATTGGTCATCAGATCTTGACGAACGGGATAACCGAAACCCTGGCGAGTTTCGAAACGAGTTAGAGAAATGCGAATTGATCGATGAATCAAGAGAAGAGAAAGAAGATTTTACCTGTGGCTGTGGTGGAACTAGAGGCCTTGTGTTCATTGGCGATATGGCGACGTTTGGTTTCTGACGCTGGTCGAGTAAAGACTCGATGTCGGTGAATGGAGCAGGACTCTTGTTGTAGAAAGGCTCCTCCTGAAGGATATCAGATAGAAGCCATAACTGTGCTTCTTTTACATTTTGAGGGAATTCCATTTCTACAGAGAAGAGAAGTTGCAGGAGGGAGAGAGACTGAGAATGTGACTGTGACTTTTGAATTGTGACTTGTGACTGTGAGACTGTGTGACTGTGAGAGAGAGGGAAGGGGTTTTATGGGGCGGGTTTTACAAATACAAGAGCAGGCGCCAATTTATGGACGCAACTTTTCTTTTTATTCCTAATTAATTACATGTTAATAATAAATATATAATAATCTTATTCACAGATTTATAATAAAAAGCCTTTAACATAAATATTAACTCATAATTTGTTTAGTCTAACAATTAGTTATATATATTAATTAATAGAGATATTAATATTACATACATAAATTAATAATATTATATGTGAGTATTATATGATTTATAATTAATAATGTCCTTAAAACATGAATTAGAATTTTAGTTTTAATTGACAGTTGTCTATAATTCAACTTTTTAATAAAATTAGTCAAAACATTTCTAATATTTCCTAATTTTCCTCTAATATACAGATTGACAATCAAATTGAATTTAAATGCACATAAATTAGTTATAACATTTTTATTTTTAATATTTATTTAAAATGATTATATAATTTAAATTGGACCATTACAATTTACTTTGGCCTAATTTAAAACCAGTTATTTAATTTTATGAAGCAATTAGCTAGTAATATTAAATAAAATTATAATAACAGTCTACAATTTAAAATATGTCAATTCTTAAAGTTACAATTGAAAAGAAGGGTTTGAATACAAACATGGACATTTATATCTTTACTCTGTTTTGGACTGTTTTTACATTTTACATTTCAATTTCATTCCACCTATAAAAATAAAGTCAACAATTATGAATAAATATTCTTTATCTACAAATCAATTATTAATAAATATTCTTTATCTACACATCAATTATTAATAAAACTTCTTTATCAAGAAATCTGAATTAATAATATTAAAATAAATATTGCAATTAATTAGTTACTGTAAATAAAGAAAATAATAAAAAGATAGCTGAATGACAGCAAAATCCAATAGATAATTAAAACATATTTTTAAAACATAACCGTTAAAGTACTTAAATTTAAAATACTGTAGGTGTATTTTTTTTAAAATAATCCATGCAATTATAATATATAGTCATTTAAGCACACATTTATAAAAACATTACATTTGTGAAAAAATATCACATAAATATTAATAATACAAAATTAATGTATGTGAAAATTTTCCAAAAGTGCATTGAGCCGATTTCCCACATCCAACTTCAAATAATGTTAAGATGATAACATTGTGAAGGATTCACAATAGTCGTTCGAGATTGTTGAAGGTTCTACGATTTTTCTGTATCCAAATCACCTACTAAGAAATAATGGGGATATAACCTCATTGTTTTGGGCCCGCAAATCTGGTTGCCTCAATCTATGTTTCCCAACACACACCAATGATTGTCGGTACAACCCAATAAATATTAGTAAAACTCCAAAGAAAACTCCAAATACTAGCGACATCCTTACAATGTAAAAATAAAGTCAATAATTATTAACAAACATTCTTTATCTACAAATCAATTATTAATAAAATATTTTTTATTACACATCAATTATTAATAAAACTTCTTTATCTAGAAATCTGAATTAATAATATTAAAATAAATATTGCAATTAATTAGTTACTGTAAATAAAGAAAATAATAAAAAGACAGTTGAATGACAGCAAAATCCAATAGATAATTAAAGCATATTTTTTTAAACATAACCGTTAAAAAAGTAATCTTCAAAATTTGTACTTAAATTTAAAATATTACATTTGTAAAAAAAATCACACAAATAATAATACAAAATTAATGTTTGCGGAAATTTTCCAAAAGTGTAATGAGCCAATTTCCCATATCGAACTTCAAATAATATTAGGATGATAGCATTGTAAAGGATCCGCAAAGGTCGTTTGAGATTGTTGAAGGTTTTACGATTTTTCTCCATCCAAATCACCCACCAGAAAATAATGGGGATATAACCTCATTGTTTTGGGCCGCAAATCTAGTTGCCTGAATCCATATTTCCCAACACACACCAATGATTCCTAGTACAACCCAATGAATATTAGTAAAATCCAAAGCGACATCCTTACAATATAAAAAGAGATGAGGGTTTGTCTTCACATCCTTAAGACACATACGATATCGACTAACTAAGATAAGACTATCACGCATACATCTATCATCAGTTAGAATACCACCTTGGATCGCACTACATCCGAAAAAATAGTTCTTAGTGAGAATTCTAGTCTCCTATAATTTCTCTCAACACAACTTAGTTGGAACGACTTTATCAAAGAGATAATAACAATATCCCACATCAAACTTATAAAAAGTTTTCCATCGCATTGTATCCTAGTTCAACGGAGACATCCCGTTGTTGATTAATTAAAATATCGTTAGTCAAACTAATTTGACCCAACAATTTCTCCCTTTTTTATGGTGTTAAAACTTTATACATTTAAGAAGATAAACACTCATTAAGTTAAAGTAACAATGACAATTGTTCACAAACATTAAGCATAAGTACCAAAAACCAAATTCCAAAAGCCAAGTTCCAAAACTCGAGTTAAGAATCCAACGAAAATAATTTAAAATAAAAGAAATTATTGTTCTTCCCTTTTCACGTTTGGATGAGAAAACTCTTCACCAGTTTGTAGGTTGCGAAATTGAGGGAGAGCATGGCCACCTCTTTCACCACTTCTGCCACCTCGGTCACCATCGTGACCTCCACCTCTTTTGGTGTGTCTACAACTGCCTTCATCAACAACTTTTCTTTTAGACCCAGTGCATGTCGAAGCACCTCATCTTGAGCTTTCTTCCCCCTTTTTAACATTATCAACGTCAAGGGCAAAAAGGCTTTTCTCTTTATCAACGACAACTTCAACATTTTCCACGACTTAAATTGATCTGGAAAAGGAATCAACTTGTTCCATACGTTTAGCATCAGCTATATTCATATGATTGGTTAACTCAACCATTTGACCTTGAACCATATTCATTCCAGCCATAACTTCTTGATGAAGATCAATGTTAAATTCCCTTTCACAATCAAACCTTTCAGACTGCCGTTTGAAGAAGTTCTTTTCAAATTTGGAATAGGTGTTGTTGAGGATGTTGATCTTATAAGTGTTCCTCTTCATGGTCTTCTCCATTTCTTTATGAGTTTCAAGAAGATAAGAGAATTCTTTCGTTTTGGATCTTTGACCCTTCTCAAGACTCATCATTTGGATTGCATATCCAACACATTCTTTTGAAGAGTGCTCATCATCTCTGCCATAGACTTTAACATCTTTTCCCCTCCAAGGGAGTTTTCTTCATTAGATGACACTTCTTGAGAGTTGGCATGATTAGTTTGAATGGGACTAACATGAGTATGAACCTGCAAAGACTGCTCCGGTTCATCTGTCTCAAAAACATCTTTAGACTCTTCTTCATCTTCGATAATATCTTCACACACCTTACAAGAGTACAGCAGGCTTTATGCACAAAGATCGTGGCCGTATCACTCTAGTAGTGCACCAAACATTCTTCTAGAATTTTCCTTCAAGGAACAAGTAGTGGAAAGAATATTTACTTACGTGGCATTCATTCATTGGATGCAACTGGTTGTCGTACTGATCTGTACGGATCAGTGGAGCAGGAGTAGCCTACACCTAGTTGATCGTCGGTAAATAGATGTTAACTTCAAGCAACTACTAAAGCGAGACATTAGACGTGCTCTATTACACTGCCAAGTCTTAGGAAGTTAGACGCCCACGTCTAATAGCGAGATCCATTAGACCACCAAGTCTAATGGAGTTAGACTGCACGTCTAACTACGTTTCACTTCAGACTTATCTAAAGAAGTTAGATCTCAGCGTCTAACTTTCATTTGTTAGACTGCACGTCTAACTACGTATCTGTTAGACTGCACGTCTAACTACGTATCTGTTAGACTGCACGTCTAACTACGTATCTGTTAGACTGCACGTCTAACTACGTATCTGTTAGACTGCACGTCTAACTACGTATCTGTTAGACTGCACGTCTAACTACGTATCTGTTTGACTGCACGTCTAACTAGTAGCGCGTCTAATTAGCCTGTTTCAAACTAAGTCTAACTTAGCATATTTTGATGCACCTGCACAAAATCAATTAGACGGCTTATCTTCATTTTTAATCAAAATTTTACTAATACATCATTAAAATATCGTTAGTCAAACTAATTTTACCCAACAGAAATCACGAACATAAAATCCATTAAAGAGAACAAACTTTTGTATGTCTTTCTATACATCTAACATGTCATATTTTTAGGTGGATGTCATAATCGTTTAGTTTCAAGAATTGTGACTTTTATTGGAAACACGTGCTTAAGAGCTTTTTTAAGCGGTCGTAATTGTTTTACCAATGAGTGCAATGGTTAAAAGTTCTCTCCTATATTTAATGAAATAATTATAATATATTATGATTAATTCATATTCAATTAATATATAATTAATATCACCCTTTTTCTTTCCTATATTTAATTAATTCATAATTAATTATAATACATTTAATTGATTCTTTAATTAATCTCAATTAATTATACATAATATAAATACTCTTTAATATTTATATTATTCATAACTAACATTAATATATAAAATACTATTTATCTATAAATATTTTAGATAAAATTAATATTATTCAAATCTAATTAATTTAAAATTAGTTTTAGTTTGTAAAAATTAAGTTTAATCTTAAACTTAATATTAACATATATTTTATCTCTCGACACTCACTTAACCTCTCAATTAACCCTCATCTTGTGACTCACACTTTTTCATATGTATATCCACTTGGCAAACTACCCACCAATTTTAATTGACCTCAATTGATGACACACCTTTTATATATCATCAAACTCAACCACTAACCCTCCAATTGACCATCATCTTGTGACAGACTTTTTCATATGCTTCTTTATCCCCTCGGTAAACCACCCACTAATCTTAATCTTGTGACTCACATACTTCATATGCCTCTATCCATCGACAAATCATTCAACATCTTAGTCAATCTCTCTTTTACTCCCACTTCAACATATCAACAACCAATCCCAATTGATCATAGACCTCTTATCCAACGTCAATCCAACCTCTAACCACCACCCGACATCCATCTCGTGACCTCAAACTTTCAAATGCTCATTAAACCAACCATTAATTCCAACCTCACACTCGACAAACCACCCAATACTTGACATCCATCTTGTGACCTCAAACTTTCAAATGCTCGTTAAACCAACCATTAATTCCAACCTCACACTCGACAAACCAAACACCATCCGACCTCAATCTCGTGACTTAACACTTTCAAATTCTCCCCAAATCAACAACTAATTCCAACCTCACACTCGACAAACACCCAGCACCCAACCTCCATATTCATGATCTCGCACTTTCAAATTTTCGCCAAACCAACCACTAATTCTGACTTCACACTCGACAAATCACCCACCACCCGACCTCACATTTTCAAATTCTTGTCATACCAACCTCTCACACTCAACAAACCACCCACCACCGGATTTAAATCTTGTGACTTCACACTTTCAAATGTTTGCCAAACCAACCACTAATTCCTATCTCACACTTTTAGATGCCTATCATTTATTTAAAAGTTGCGCCACTCAAGAATACATTCTTGAAAGTATAAATTTGTATGTTTTGGGATTTGAACCCTAGTCTTAAACATTAAATGTGAACACTTAAACTGCTAGACAACTTATGTTTGTTCAAATAATTTTATTATTTTGTGAATGTATATATATATTTTGCATTTAATATTTATTACAAATTAGTTTGCCATTCATCTTTTATTGGTTCAAAACTTCAAACTCAAACGAACAATTCCACATTTGAATCATTTTTAAGAGTTTTTGAAGGTTTACGAAGAATATAGAGTGATATTAATCCTAACATGATTTTTATCAATCCGTTTGTCCTAAGTTGTTATCAATAGTCAGATCCCCATCTCTACTGATTATACTGATCCTATCAATTGGTATAAGAGCTCTTTTTTCTATTCTCAATCAATCAAGAACCTGAATCATGTCTGGAGGTAAACAAATTCCCAAGCTCTCGAAATAAAACTTCGAATGCTGGAAGATAAGGATGCAAGCGCATTTGGCTACTATCGATTATGACATGTTGTATGTCATCTCTGATAATCCTATAAAGATTGAAAAGCCAAGATGTGAATGGATGACTGAAGAAAAAATGATGAACAACTTAGATTATATTGAGACATCTTATACAAGTCGTTCAACATGGATGTGTTCAGCAAGATTAAGTCATGCTCCTCTACTAAAGAAATTTGGGAGTAGCTCATCCAACTTTATGGTTGTGGTGTTCAAACAAAGAAGAATCTAACTGAGCAGAAGATTCTTGTAAGTGCCGAAAACAAGTCCAAATGGGTCGATAGTGATTTAGAGGATTCATCTAGTGAAAAAGATAATGAAGGTGTCACATGCCTAATGGAAGACGACAAAACAAAGGTACCAAACCCTTCCTCAGAAGATTTTACTCGAGATGATTTAACTTCTTCACTCAATGACATGGTCAATGAGTACAAGAAGTTATCAGACTCATTCAATGAAATGAAACTAAAATATGAACTTGATAACTCTTCTTCATCTCAAGTTTTTGAACCAAAATTTTCTGAAAACAAAGTAGCTGAGATCTCATCTGAGAAAGAGATACTCAAAGAAAAGGTTGAAGTCCTATCTACTAAAATAGACGGTTGAAATATGTGGTCAGTTCATGGACAAAATCTAGACACACTATTAGATAGCAAATTCATATGCTGAGGCCTGCCGGATGCAAATCTGGTTTAGGATTTGATAGCAATGACCCTGACCAGTCCTGTAAAAAGTTAAACCCAGAAACTGACAATTTTAAGTCTATAAACTTTGTGAAAGGGAGCTTAACAAATAATGGAACTGAATTAAGTTGTGAGAAGCTAACCTTGAAGGATGACTTTATTTATGTTTTGCCGACTGTTAGCTGGCAAGTCTGGCAAACTAAAACCTGATAAGAAGTCAAGGACTTTTAAATCAAAACCATCCTCAAGGTTAAGGGATCATCTGCTAGTAGGAAGACGTCTGCTAAGCCTAAATCAGACGCACATATCACAATGCAACATGAGAAATCTATAAAACTAATCAAAGTATGGATTTCCATGGAACTAATAAGCCTCCCAAAAAAATGGGTACCAGATTCGTTATTGTCTTTGAATGCATGTAAAATAGGAAAGCAGCTTGAAAGTGTCAAATGGCATCTGGACAGCCGGTTGCTCGGACATAGCATATGACAATCAACAGCCTGAAGTGGCTGACATTTTCTCAAAGCCCCTTATCGATTCTAAGTTTTCTTACATTGAAAATATTTTTAGGATTGTTAGATTATGATAATTATTAGATTATGTTTAAATTATGAACTCAATTGGTTTTGATAATTTAACTTAAATAATTAAAAAGGGAGAAATTGTTGGGTTAAGATTTTAGAAATTGTTAAATTATATTTAAATCATGAACTCAACTAGTTTTGATAATTTAACTTAAATAATCAAAAAAGGGAGAAATTGTTGGGTTAAGTTTTTAATTAATTTAAAATAGTTTAACATACTTGATTTCAATGATTGATGAAATGGTTTTTGAGAATAAATGGATAAAACTAAGTTCAATTATTGTTAGTCATATCAATTATAAAATATATAGTTATATAAATGAGTTCGTATGTGGTGTAGTGGTAAGTACACCTACCTGTCACATAGGTGACATGTGCTCCATTAGACTTGGTGGTCTAATGGGATATAAAGTTAGACGTGCAAGTCTAACTCCTTCAGATTAGTCTGAAATGAATTGTAGTTAGACTTGATAGTCTAACTCCATTAGACTTGGTGGTCTAATGGGATGTAAAGTTAGACGTGCAAGTCTAACTCCTTCACATTAGTCTGAAGTGATATGTAGTTAGACTTGGCAGTCTAACTCCATTAGACTTGGTGGTCTAATGAGATGTAAAGTTAAACGTGCAAGTCTAACTCCTTCAGATTAGTCTGAAGTGATATGTAGTTAGACTTGGCAGTCTAACTACATTAGACTTGGTGGTCCAATGGGTTGCAAATTTAGATGTGCAAGTCTAACTCCTTCAGATTAGTCTGAATTGATATAAAGTTATACGTTGTACTCTAACTCCATTAGACATGGAAAGTCTAATGGGATGCATAGTTAGACGTTGTAGTCTAACTCCATTAGACGTGGTAAGTCTAATGGAACACGCTATTAGACATTGACGTCAAACACCCTTAGACTTGGCAGTCTAATGGAGCATGTCTAATGTCTCACTTCAGCAGCTGTTTGAAGTTAACATACGTCTACCCACGATCAACTAGCTGTTTGTTACTCTGCTCCACTCTCTCCTATGTAGTCTGACAGCCAGCTAATTGCATCCAATGAATGATTGCCACGTAAGTAAATATTCTTTCCACTACTTGTTCTTTGTAGGAAAATTCCAGAAGAATATTTGGCGCACTACTAGTATGGTACGAACACGATCCATGTGCACAGTGCCTACTGTACTTGTGTACTATGGGCAGCCTTCTAATAGACGCCTGCCACATGTACAAAAGGAGGATTCGACTGTTGAATCTTTACAAAAATAAATTGTTTCCTAAAGACAACGGATGGTAAGAAGAAATTACAAGACATAAGTTGAAGCTCTCTCTCATTGAATCACTAGATTTCTACAAGCTTGATTTCTTGAATCAACTTACTCTCTATCAGATATTTTATTCTTAAGTGTATTTTGTAAATCACTAGGTGAAGTTGAGAGATAAAGTTACTGGACTATTTGATAGTCATTAAAAGTGTGTTGTAAGTTTAATAAAGGTTGTTTTGTTTAATAGAGAGTTAGCTAGATCAGTGAATTGTATTTGATTCAAAGAAGTATCTAGTGAGATTCTTCCGGTTGTTGGAAGAAGGGGGACGTAGGAGGGTTTGCTCCGAATATCCATAAACAACTCGTTGTGTTATTTACTTTCTGTCATTCATCTTTTATTGGTTCAAAGCTTCAAACCTAAACGAACAGTTCCGCACTTGAATCGTTTTCAAGAGTTTGTGAAGGTTTGCGGAGAATCGAAAGTGATATTAATCCATGACAGGATTTCTATCAATCCGTTTGTCCTAAGTTGTTATCAATAGTCAGACCCCCGTCTCTATTGATTACACCGATCCTATCACTCATCCAAATCTCCTTCCATATGAAGTCTCTCTCTAACCTCTTAAGTGTGAATTCTAGCCAAAATGAAACACAATGTTCATCACTCCCTCCTTTCCCCAAATGTGGAAAACTCTTTAAATATCACATGAGCAAGGGTAACTTAGTAATTGAAAATTCCAGAAATCGGTAACTTCTTCTTTAGGTTGAACCGACTTAAAATTCTTCTAAGCCACGCCTGGGGCTTATTTTTCCTATGTAGGTTACCAATCAAGCTACACTTTAGGCATTTTCTTTGACCAAATGGGGTTAAGTGTATACCCAGTAAATTTTTTTTGAAGTTAAGCCTTTTCAGGTTTCAGTTTCATGCCAAATTTGATCAACCAAAACTTCAAACGACTATAACTTTTGACTTACATCACTATTGTGGCTAAGCCTGCATACATTAAAAAGGAGAGCTTGTTAGATTCTACTATGGTGTTAGAAGAAATCTTCAAGACTGACCGTAGGTCCATGCAATTCTCGATGGAACTTTGGGGGATTCGAAGTGGATAGCTTGACCTACAAGCAACCTCACATGGTCTGTTTATGGAGACATGAGCGCTACTTGCTATCAAATGAAATCAATCTCAAAGATCTTCCCAATGGTATCCTGTTTACTCAAAATGATTATGCAAAATGAAATATATTAATTTTCAAATTCACCTACACTTTAGTTCTCTCTTGGAATGAAGTGGGTGAACTTGTAACGGGTTATCGAGTTAAATTGAGTGCATTAACCGTTGAATGGATACGCGGGATTAGTTCTATTTGAATGGGACACATATTATCTTTCCAACCATAGGTTGAAATCTAAAAACTTAGCCAAATAACATTAGTTATGAATTAAACACCGACACATGTATGGTTTGATCATGTCTTGGTCGTAATGTCTTCAACTACCAATTTGAAGAGATTATGAGCGTCAACGTTATTCCGGTTACAAAAAAACTTGGTAGAGGACTCTTTCAACTTTCCAAAATATACTAGAACAGATAAATCCATATAGTATAGCGTTCTGGGTGATATTTTGTAGTTGAAGTTGCGTCCAGGATTTCTTCATCATAAAACAACCAAAAAACACATGTTTTGACCATTTTTTGCAAATAATCTGTGTCTGGCGTTAGCATAATGTCAGCATGCGCGATTTTGAATTATTTTAGGCGTGTAGCATGGCGTGTTGACTCTCACGACTCACCCATTTTAACTCGGTTTTGACATTTTTCCCTTTTGAAGGTCTCCTACACAAAATCACTAATAGTAATATTATACTCAAAATTCGGATTTTTAAAACCGGTCAATCTGAACATTTCAAGTTTCTTGAATTTCGACTCGTTTTGAAAAATAATATTTGGACACACAAATGAGCCATGAATGAATGTCGATATATTTAGTCCAACAACAATATTACACTCAAAGTTCATGATATCTCAACACGGTCATTATGAACATATAAAAACATATGAAGCTCGAGTACTTTTCAAATTTGACGTTTGGACTGCTATTCGAGGGTCCCCCGAGCTAATTTCTCATAGTTTTTATTTTTATTTTTGTTCCCCAGTTCAGTAATCAAGTATGAACATCATATTAAACAGAACAGACTCATTTTAATTTTAAGGTGTAAAAATTGAGTATCTATTTCCCTAATTTGATTTAATGTTATTTATTTCAAAATTTTCGAAGAAATATTTATGTTTTATATTTATTTCTAAAAATTCTAAAAATTGGCTTCTTTAAGGCGAATGTTTTAAATGCGTACAAGTGTACATGAGTACTATTTACTTTGCTTATGAAAACTATTTTATTTAATGTCAAATCAAATTTAAGAATTAGGTGTTTATTTCTATTTTAAGACAAGATTTGCATGGTTGACAATAAAGGTTGCTACATAATTGATCAAAGAATTTCAAATTTCATATTGTGATTTACTTAATGTACATAAGCATGACATTATAAGAAATACACGTTAATAATAGAAAATTTGATTTCTAAACAAAAAAATAATGAAAACATGAATTTTCAAAATTAAATAAACTTCATTTTTTTTGCAAGTTATGACGCCTATAGTGGTATCCACGTACTTGAAGAAATTTCTCAAGGGTTCCCCGCTTACCTATGTTGTTAGCGTTGCAAAATTTTATTGATGGTTCATCTAGAGGTTGATCATAAGATCATGGTACACATGCAACAATGATAAGAAAATATTTCGCGCACGTATCTCATTGGCAGACATCGCATCACACCTACTCTTGAAGATATTCGCGCCATCATACGTGCTCCTTCATATAATCTCCTATATTTGCATCCTATTGAAGACTTTTGTTCTTACAATGAAATATTATAAAATTACTTTGGTGAAGATGAACATAGTTCCAGATTCTTAATCATGAAAGGACACATCAACATACATATATATGTGGGATGCGCTTATGTGGAAGCACGACGAACAAGAGAACCATACGCTTCTCTATCACAAGATCTTAGTTATATTGCTCGCACATTTCTTATTGTTCCTATATGGGATGCATAGGCCATCAGTCCGTATTCTAGAGGTTGTTATACCCCTAGAAGACCAGGAGATCACATATTAGGGCTCATCTTAGTCGATTCCATTCTTAGGATCCAGAAAACACTTTGAGGACTACCGCATACGTCTAGGAGAGGCTCTCTATTGGTTCTCTACATTTGAATGATGAAGAAGCTGAAATTCATTCCTCTTCCCCTGATACTCTTTATTATGATTATGCTTAGAGACTAGAGAGGAGGTTATGGGCGTCATACAAATCCTACACTCATGTGCTTTGTCCCTTCGTATCACATTATGTCTTCTGTTTCTACCATGATGGATTGAGCCCATGTTATTCTCTTCGGCTTCGAAGAAGTAACTTCTTATTGTACTACACCATTGCATAATTAATTTAGCTGGTGGTCTGGACCTTCTAGAACTGGTGTTTATTCTTGACGATGGACCAATTACCACATAGATTTACCATGATTACACGTGCATATGGTATAAAGCATGAGAATTGTAACCTTCCTTTTTCTAGTAAAATTTCTATTATTTGGTTGCTGCAAAGATAGAAGACTCTATAAAATATAATGATTTTAAGCATGATGTTTATTCTCCAGTCCATGAACATGCCCATCTTCTCAATTTCATTGATGTGACTTCTAATAGTCTTGATCTCTATATGGTCATCGAGTAAGGATCAAACCACGTCTCTTGTCTCTCGGTTTCTAATCCGAGTTCACTAGGAGACGAGAATCCTATAGACATAAATGCATCTCATCACGGCCATCTATTCAAGGGGATAGACATGGCCGCTAATAGCCAGGATGGAGTTCTTGATACCCGTCCATGGAGCAAAAGGTTGTAGAGTTGAGCTTACATTCGCACAAAGGGCCATGCCCTCCACCGATATTGAGTTTACATACTCGGATGGTTATCTTTCGCACATCGATTCAGACCTAAGGTTCAAACTTGAGAATACATAGCCTTCCTTCTAGAGGAATAAGAAAGAACTGATTCAGACGATTTTCACATCGAGACGAATTCAAGAAGACATAAACTATAAGTTTGATCTTTAGTTTCCTTACATATAGATTTCAATTTACTTTTGTACCATGCACAATAGTACAACCTGTTGTGTGCATGATTAATGATATACTATTCTATATTTTTTTAATAGCCAATATTTGTGATGCATCTATTTTGTAATGAAAATCTAGTTATTAATTTCGATGGTTTATTTCTATTTAGGGCAGGTTTGCATTGATATGATGTAATGTAAATTGAACCTAAAATGGGGAATTGAATGGAACGCTGATACGTAAATTGTTTTTCAAGGTCATTGTAACCACTAATAATATGACTCCCAAGAGAGACCCTTCCACAAGTAGGTTCATCAAGTCGACTCTTATGAACATCGAAATGGCTGAAGCTTGAAACCCACCTCTTACGACTCCTCTAGTAGAGTCCAACGAGATACAATATATGATGAAGGTCATATGATATCTATCACGAAGGTATCAGATGACGGTGAAGATCTTTCTTATGAAGTAATTCTTTCCTCTATCAATGTTGATTCTTTGAAAATCAATACTATTTATGCTAAGCCCAACAGAGGTATCTTAATACAACAACTATCCCTTGGGAATATGAAAAGGAAAAAGCTACACCTTCATTAATTACATTAATTGTGCATGCATGGAAAGTGATACCTGAATTCGCTGAAGTCGGGTTGACAACTGGGACATTGAAGTGGGAAATAATTGAAGATAATGGCTTATTGAAACTGAATATCAATATTAATGTGACCAGAGCTGGAACAGATTTTAAGGCCACCTTTCTAAGAACTTTAGATTCGAACAAGCAACGAGAAACTGCTGAAGCTCTATGATAGAGATTAATCCCATCGTTATTATTGATAAACAATGTTACAATATATACTAGTCAAAAGACTCTTAATAAGGTAAACCACTAATCTAGGAATCTAAACAAGGTAACCCACTAATCTAGGAATCTAAACAAGGTAACAAGATATATACAATATACTAATACACCCCCGCAGTCGAAACGGGAGATTCTCGGACGCTGAGACTGTCTCTGAAATCTTCAAATAGTATGCGCGGAAGTCCTTTGGTGAATATGTCAGCGATTTGAAAACGAGAAGGCATATGAAGAATGCGAACTTTACCTCTATCTACTTTTTCCCTTACAAAGTGTATGTCCATTTCGATGTGTTTGGTACGTTGATGTTGGACCGGATTTTGGGAGAGATAAATCGCACTTATGTTGTCGCAGTAGACCAGTGTGGCTTTGTCCAATGAGATACGAAGTTCTAACAATAAATTGCGAAGCCAACAGGATTCGGAGACAACATTGGCAACTCCTCTATATTCAGCTTCAGCACTAGAACGAGAAAGTGTGGATTGCCGTTTTGACGACCAAGACAGAAGATTATCGCCTAGGAAGACGCAATAGCCAGATGTAGAGCGACGGGTATCTGGACATCCTCCCCAGTCTGCATCAGTATATGAAACGAGTGTAGACAGTGAGGATTTGTAAAGATGAAGGCCATAGTGCTTTGTACCCTGTAAGTATCGAATGATTCTGTGTAAGGCAGCCAAGTGAGCCTCTTTCGGATCATGCATGTGGAGGCAAATTTGCTGGACTGCATATGAAATATCAGGACGTGTGAAAGTAAGATACTGTAGTGCTCCGGCTAAACTTCTGTAATGAGTGGGGTCAGAGACTGGTGGACTAGTTGATTTTCCAAGTTTGCCATTTGTATCGACCGGCGTTTGTGTTGATTTGCAAGTAGACATTCCAGCACGATCAATAATTTCTTCAGCATATTTCTTCTGACTAAGACAAAGTCCATCCTTAGTATACGATACAGCAACTCCCAAGAAATAGCTTAATTTACCTAAATCCTTCATAGCAAATTCTGCGCCTAAGCTTTTCATGAGAGTCTGACGTAACTGATCAGACGAAGCCGTAATGATAATGTCATCAACATACAAGAGTAGATAGGCAATTTCGGACCCATGTTGATAGATAAAAAGCGAATGATCAGTCGTGCTGTGTGTAAAACCGATTGTAGAGACAAAATCTGCAAACCTTTGATACCAAGCACGAGGAGCTTGTTTTAAGCCGTATAAAGATTTGCGCAATAAACAAACATGGTCGGGAAAGATTTTGTCTCTAAAACCGAAAGGCTGATGCATGTAAACTGTTTCGTTGAGATTACCATGTAAAAATGCATTCTTGACGTCCATTTGGTGAATGGACCAAGACTTCGATAAAGCAATGCTCAGAACAGTTCGTATGGTGGCTGGTTTGACAACAGGACTAAAGGTTTCTTCACAATTGATTCCAATCTGCTGAGACCTGCCATCACCAACAAGACGGGCTTTATGCCTCTCAAAAGAGCCGTCAGAGTTAGTTTTATGCTTAAAAATCCACATGCATCGTATAATATCAACACCCTGAGGACGCGGAACCAAGTCCCAAGTCTTATTACTAATTAAAGCGTTAAACTCATCGTCCATGGCGGCTTTCCAATTCGGGTCTGATAAAGCTAACTTTGGGTTTTGGGGAATAGGCGATGGAGATGTGAGTGTGTTTAGATTGAAAATGCGTTTTGGACAGACAATCCCATCCATTGCGCGGGTTCGTATTGTCCGTGTTGGATTGATGATGGTTGGTGAATGATTTGGACGGTTTGGTCTTGTGGACGGGCTGGTCGTGTTTGGGTTTGGGCCTGGTGAAGTGGTGATGGGTGATGGTGGGTTTGGTGGAGTGTGTTGAGTTGATAATGGGCTCGGTAATGGAGTGTTGTTTGGTGGGGAAATGGACTCGGTGATGGGCGGGGTTTGGATGTGTATTGGGATGGTTATTGGTTCGGATTGAGATGGGTGAGTTGAGTTTGGGTTTTGGACAAGAGAAAAGGGAAATTTTGTTTCGTCAAAAATGACGTGACGAGAGATGATAAATCTTTTTGAGGCTGGGTCGTAGCATTTGTAGCCGCGATGATTAGAGGGGTATCCTAAAAAGACACAAGGGGTAGAGCGTTTATGAAGTTTGTGAATAGTGGTTGGAGGAAGAAGAGGATAGCAAAGACAACCGAAAATTTTTAGGTGAGAGTAAGAAGGAGTTCGGTTATATAGAAGTTGAGTGGGTGAGAAATTTCGAATTTGTTTATTTGGAAGAATATTTAGGAGATAAGTGGTCATTTCGAGGGCGTGATGCCAAAAATTTAACGGGAGAGAAGCATGAGTAAGCAATGTTCGAATCATGTTATTTATGGTGCGTATTTTTCTTTCTGCTTTACCATTTTGAGGAGAAGTATAGGGGCAAGAGAGGCGAAATTGTAGACCATTTTTTTCACAAAATGTACGAAATTGACTGTTGTTATATTCAGTTCC
The DNA here is from genome assembly GCF_907164915.1 of Impatiens glandulifera. Lineage (NCBI taxonomy): Eukaryota > Viridiplantae > Streptophyta > Magnoliopsida > Ericales > Balsaminaceae > Impatiens > Impatiens glandulifera. The sequence goes on from NC_061865.1 coordinate 35,774,054, forward strand.
GTTGTCACATTGGATTGTTTTAATGGGCTTTTGAAATTGTGTTTGAATTTGATTTTGAAGTGTAGAGAAGACGGAGAATACTTGGGATTTGTTTCCAATTGGAAAAGTCCAAAGGAAATTTGTGTAATCATCAAGAAACAGAATATAGTATTTATGTCCATTTGTACTTAGCACAGGCGACGTCCACAAATCACTATGAATAATATCGAATGGGGAAGTAGTATAAGAGACAGAATTGGTAAATGGTAACTTAACTTGTTTACCAAAGATGCAAGACTCACAGAGTTTAGACCCTAAAACGGGCTTACAAGAAATAGAATTTGATTTATTGAGAGAATGCAAAATATCGACACCGGGGTGTCCTAATCTATTATGCCATAAATTTGACGAAATTGCAGTAAACGAAGAATTAGTTGGGGGTTTTTGGCTTTGGCTCGACAGAGAGAGTGGGTAGAGATCCCCCGAGCTATTGTTCCTCATGATAACCTTCCCCGTCTGGAAATCCTTTACAGAAAAACCAAGTGAGTCAAATTCTACAGAGACGTTGTTATCACGAGTAAACCGACGAATAGATATAAGATTTTTAATGAGTTTGGGAGCATGTAGAACATTGTTCAGAAGTAAGGGTGGTAAGGGTGGTTTTAAGTTAGTTTTACCAATACCGCGAATCGGGATTTCCTGTCCACTCCCAACAATGATATTTTTAACACAATTTAAATTAGAATAAGGCGAGAGACTACCTGAGTTGGGTGTCATGTGTGAAGTTGCTCCCGAATCCATGTACCAAGTATCGTCAGGCGGAGTAAGGGATAAAGTGTGCATCGCCTGATTGATATCGGTTGCAACGTAACTTTGGGGCTGCTGCTGGCTCGTCTCAGCCATGTAGGCCTGCTGTGGCCGAGAACCGAGTACGCCTGCTCCTGCTGTCCGAGTGTGTTGCTGCTGATAGCCAGAACCGCGCCAGGAGGCGCCTTGTTGCTGTTGACCAGATGCGTGCCAGGGGGCGCTTTGCTGCTGCGGCCAGATCTGTTGTGTCGGGTAGGGACAAGGGGGTGCTGTCCAGCCCGCAGGCGCCCACTGTGCCCATTGCTGTTGGCCAGGAGGTGCCCAGAATTGCTGCTGCTGGTGGTATGTGCGGCTGGTGTTGCGACCGCGTCCTCTGCCGCGCTGGCTGCGTCCTCGGCCCTGGCCGGCCTGTTCCTGCGCGCTAGAGGTGCCCTGCTGCTGCTGCTGGCCGGTAGCACGGGCTGATTGGCTAGAGTTGTTTCCGCGGCCTTGGCTACGATCGTCCGAGGCAATAAAAGAGGTGTTTGTGTGGACGAATTCATCCTTCCTTGTTTCAACAAGGAGCAAATCAGATCTAGCATCGTAGAAAGATGGGAGAGGCTTCTTTTGACCTATTATGGTGGCGATTGTTTCGTAGTTTTCATTCAAACCCCCAAGTAGACGCAACACCAGTCGATTTTCAGAAACGGGGCAATCAACATTAGCAAGTTGATCCGCAATCATCTTCAATTCAGTGCAATAAGCACTCATGTTTGGGAAATCATTGAGACGAATTTGAGAAAACCTATTTTCAAGATACATAGCGCGAGAACCTGTGTTATCTTGAAATATATTCGCTAAACGTTCCCAAGCCTGAGCAGCCGTCATACCAGGTTTTTGGATCGTGTTTAGTAGATCCTTGGATATTGTTCCAAATATCCATTGCTTGACAAGGGCGTCAAGGCGTTTCCACAGAAGAGAGTCGGTCTCGGAAGATGTTGAAGGTGTTTCGGAGGCGTTGGGAGTTTTTGGTTTGAGATGTTCGTAAACATTGTGAATCAAGCAGTGGTTTTCGAGAAGGTCTGCCCAAGAGAGATATTCCTCGCTACCCATCTCTAGGGTGATAGGAATTATGGAGCGGAGATTGTTAACAGAGAAAGCAGAGTGGTATTGAGAAACAGACATGGTGGTGGGCGTCTGACTTTGATTGGAGGAGGAGTCTGAATTAGTAGGTGGGACAGACATTAGAAGTTTGTGCGTGAGGCAGCAAGGTGGGAGGAAGAGAAAAAAAATTCGATTGATGATCTTGAGAGGATCTTTACTCTGATACCATGATAGAGATTAATCCCATCGTTATTATTGATAAACAATGTTACAATATATACTAGTCAAAAGACTCTTAATAAGGTAAACCACTAATCTAGGAATCTAAACAAGGTAACCCACTAATCTAGGAATCTAAACAAGGTAACAAGATATATACAATATACTAATACTCTACTTGTTCAGTAGAATGTAGTAGAAGTTATTCGTCTTTCTACTCCCAATGTCATACTGGGGCAGCTCAAGAAGACGAGCACCAATATATCTATTTGGCACTTGTTGATGTCATCATTTTAACATAGACATACATTGCTTGCGGAGTTAAACAACAAAGTAATTTTAATCGATTTGACCCCTATAGAGTTTGTAGATATTATTATGCATGATTCTCCTATGTGCACCACCTTTCAATGACAAGGAACTACCTTCTTGGGGTCCAAGTAATGAAATAACATATACATCTATGTGCACATGTATGGAAGGCTTTTTATCATGTCTCTAATTGACAATAGATCATCACTCAACATATTCACATTGCGTAGGTTGGTCTGAGTATGAATTCCTAAAGACCAATTCCTCCCTCTAACTTATGTGTACGAGAATTTGACAACTCAAAGTGGGAGATAATGTCATAGTAGTTGGTGTACTGTTTAAGGTAGAATTTGTACTCATAGACATTAGCTATACCAGGAAAGTGTTGTGGCATCAACGCTTCACTAAAAGATGAAGTTCGTTCATGAAAGGAATATCATCACCATCGAAGGGGACAATTGTACAACTATTCGTGTTGCCACTTCTTTTGTAACCCAAGAACCTCAATGGCTTTGAAGTCAATATCACCTCAAACTCTAACGAAGAACCCAAATAAGATAAAACAACAAGAGGGATAGGACATCATCCTATTGAAAGATTTGTATAGACTTGTCTTCTCTTCATTAGTTAAGCTCCTCGTTGAAAATTATATTTCTTCTCGTTAAACTCATCAAATTCAAACTATAGTATGTTATTCAATCTAATGGAATTTTAAGCTTTGTTTTTTCACATAAGTTTACTAGCTCGGCTATCGATATATGCCTCAATATTAAAATAGAAAGATTAAAATATAACCTTTTTTCAAATCCTCATGTCTAAACTAGAGGCATTTACAAAATATGTGAGACATGTACCATTCCTATATTTCTCAACACTTAGACAAGCTCGAGAGTCTTAATTTCATACGCACTTAAAGAAGCCAACAAACATTTGTCAACGCTCTTGCCACACATGCAACAATATCGCATATTTTTAGGGCATCGCAATCAAAACTCTCAAGATCATGTAGAGGCATAATCATATCTACGAGAAATAAACCATCGCCAATGGTGATGTTGATGCTAAACCTTGGTTAAGACAATCCAAGTCTTCATAGAGAAGGGAGAATTTCCTCCACACTTCTAAAAGATAGAAAAATGTGCTCTTCGCCAATTCGTTACCAACTACATAACTTTGGTAGACATCATTTACCATTTATCCTTCGATGTACAAAATATACTCTGTGTAGATAAATTGGAGTCTACCAAAATCATGGAAGAAGAACATGCTGGAAATTGTGGCTCACACATGAACAATATAACAAAATTAAAGAAGATTCTCTGTTTTGGATACTACTAGTATAATTTAGAACAAGATTGCATTTTTTCGTCAAGAAATGTCATTATAAACCCCAAGAATTTACTTGGCTATATAATTTAGCACGTGGCAATACGAGGATCCGGAGTGGCTCAAGGTTCGATGCGTTTCAACACTGGTTTGTGTGCCAAACACCTTTTTGAAATGAACCATAATTTTAAAAGATTTTGACGGTACCTGTCTGTTTTTGAAATTAACTATGTAAAAATAATTAATTTTATTCAAATTTTAACAATTTGTGGATTTACTATAACCAGATAATAACTTAACTTGAAATCCGGTTTAGATTAATTAAACATAATTAATTTAAGAAAATATTATTTATTTGAAAACATAGTCGTTAAATTATTTTAGAAAAATTAGTAAAAAATATGTGTGTAAACATACTTTATACCAGTGTTTCGATAAGGGGTTCGTTATTTGGTTACGCTCGGGAAAAAGGCTTTTGCGCTATATCCTCCGCGTCCGTTGAAAATAATTTTATTTTTTAAAATAAAAGTTTGCCTATAAAAAGTTTTATTTATAACATTTATTTCATTTAATTAGTAGTCCGAGGATCCTTAACAAGGATAAATTTAGATTACGTAAATAATTGTACAAAATATTTTAGAAGTGCGTACATGCGATTGCGTTAATTTAAGATTGAGTAGACCTGAAAAATATAAGAATAGTATTAGAATTTAAAAAAAAATCAAAATGGGGCCTTTGTCAAAATATTTGTTTGGGAAATATTCCGAAAATATTTTGAAATTATTTTATGACCATTCAGGATTATTTATAAATATATTGAAGTTCCAAATTTAGATTTTGAAAAGTAGAACCAAACAGGTCTTAGAATCGGAGTCCTAGGGCTTAGGTTTGTTTTTATCGGTATGGAACCATATGGGCTTGGTCTAGACCGAGGGTGGTTTGGATCGGGGCTCGGGATACTCAATTAGAGGACTAGAGGGCTCGGGAGTCACGGTCCTAGGTCTAGATTTTTCGGTCATGGGTCTTGGGAGTCTCGGTCCCAGGTTAAACCTCTCGGTCCTATGTGAGAATCCTTGGTCAGATTTCTTGGTCCTTGCTCAAGAACACCAGTTATGGGGCTTGGTCCTAACTCAAGAACATTGATCCTAAGTCTCCATCCTAGGTCAATTTTCTCGGTCCTTGGCTTCGGTCAAGACCGAGGATTCTCAGTCCTTGGTCATATATGACTCGGTCTAAGATGACCGAGTATTCTTCATTTGGTATGAAGATTGCAGGTTTGTATCTTTTTATACAAATCAAGAAAACATAACCCTTAATCATAAACCCGATCAATCGTGCTCTATAACGATTGATTTTTCAAAATGGTTTTTATGGCAAAATTTGGGAACTTTTGATTTAGGCCAACTCATGATCTAATTCTTATTTCAACAGCTTCGAAATGATGTTTACAATCGAACACGATCAAAATAAGAACATCAAATGAGCTCTGTAACAAACTTACAAAATGAAATATATATTTTATTTTTCAAAAAATTTAGATCGATCAACCATGATCGAGATGTATGAAATATAATTTTAAAATCATCCTAACATGTTTACAAACATGTTAAACATGTTAGACAACTATTTGAATCATAATTCAAGCTTAAAAGCTCAAGAACACGAATTCCAATTTTTCCAAATTTTCAAATCAAATTTGGGTCTTTTTGATTGAGGTTGAATTGATGAAATCTCTTTCTACATAAAACTTATAAATCATTAAGGGATTGATTCAACTATAGAAATCACGAAATTGAGCCCTAAATAAGATCAACCCAATCAAACTTGGAAAAATCCAATTTTAAATCACAATATGAATTACAGTAGGTTTGGAAGCTTACTAGTGATTGGAGAACACTTCAATGATCTGTAGAAAGCTTTCCTAAGCCCTAAATCCAAGCTTAGAATGCCAAAACAATTTCTTTAAAAATCAGTCGCCAAAGTTCATATGAAAATCTTTGAATTGGTTGTAATATTTGGATTATGATCAACATATCGGAAGAAGAACACCTAGTATTTATACTCAATCTAAGTCGATTTCGAAGTCATATTCATATCAAATATGGCTTCTAAGAGATGTGCACGTTGGTGAAAAAATGAGGAATAAGGTTGAGAACGAAGAAAATAGAGCTTTTGGAAAGTCGCTAGCGTCGAATACATTTCTCCGGCCTCGCGAAGAAGATGAACAAAATGACATTGATTTATTTAAATAAAATGCGTCGTTGCATTCCGTTGGTGTTCCGTCGGTCGTTGGAGAGTCTGGGTTAGCACCCCGTCACTTGATCTGATATGAACCCTGACGAGCGCGTGCTTCGCTACAATCGGTATGCGTGGCATCTTTCTGAGTGCTGGATGAAAATCTATCGATGATCCAATAGATATAATCCAACTGTAATGAAGTCCTTTATTTTTGACCACATTGGATCAATAGTTTTTATTTTTAATATAAGGGTTATTTGAAATCGATCTTTTAACCATTTCTTGTCTTTTTCTTCACCAAATTAATACACAAAAATATTTTTAGAAACATAATAATTTATGTCCATTTATTTTATTTTTGGGTATTTTGGGGTATTTATATAATTGTTTTAATCTATAAATTATACATAATTTATGTCTAAAATTATAATTAAATTATTTCAATCATTTATTAGTTTAATTTGGATAAAATAAATACAATATTTTAACTTCAAATTATTTTTTATTTTTATTTAATTTTTCTAATTATGGTTTAATTATCAAAATAATTAGCCCTAATTTGATTTTCAATTTCTCTTATGGGTTATTTGAGTTTAAAAAATTCAAAATATTATTTTATATTTATTAATATTATTATAAATTAGGGTATGTCAAATTTGTATGCTTACAAATACCCAAAATTTCTTCCACGGAGTGTGAGACAAAGCTAAAGATCATGCCAAATGTGTTATTGAATGCTTAAATACGGTAAGAATTTATAATAGTTAGAGTTAATACTGCATCATTGAAAGGTAATTTAGATGATGTATATGTATGCGACCAAAATTTTGAATAAAAACTGGATATAATAAAATGTATCACGACAAAAATAAATTATTTTTTTAATAATGCATTTCTTTTTCTAATTTTTTACTTTTTGTATTAAAATTATTTATTATTTATATATACCTTCAAAAACCCATAAAAATATAATAAATATTTGTTATTTTAATTTATAATATTCTTATGTATACATATATTTTAAAAATTATATAAATTATAAAATATATTTAATTAAATATTATAAGTTTTAAACGAATTGGAAATTTTATTTGTTTTATTTATTATTATAAAAATTAAAATAATACATTATATACTTGAAATAATATTTTAGAATTTAAGAATAATTTAAGGAAAATATTAATATATATTTAATTAGTAATTAATTATATATATTAAAAACAAATTATAAATTATAAAATATATTCTATTAAATATAATTAATATTTTTTATTTTAATTTATAATTTCATATATATGTATATTTAAAAAACAAATATAAATTAGAAATGTAAAGTATATGTTTAGTTTAAATTAACAAATATATGAATAAAGTATTTAAATTAAAAGGATTTAAAATAAATTTAATAAAATATATTTAGTTTTAAATATGGTTAAGAAATGTATTTGAGACTTATCTATTATTATAAAAAATAAATTAAGACACTTGAAAGAATATTCTTTTTATTATCGCATATTTTCATTTAATTATTTTTAGATCAATATATATTAATTTCAAATAGTTTTTAAAAATTTATTATTATAAAAAAACAAATTAAGATATTGTATTAACATTTTTTTTATTAGAACATATTTTTTTTATTTAATTATTATATTCATTTATTTAATTTTTAATATTTGTTCAATTAAAAAAAATTAAGACATTATGTCTATTATATTATAAAATTTTATTACCATATATTTTTAATTATATATATATATATATATATATATATATTAATTTTAAATATTTTTATATTTGTCCAATTATCTATTATATTAATTTATTTATTTTTAAACAATTAGTTATATTTAATTTTTTTTATTATTTATAAATATCAATTCTTATTAAATTTGATTATAAAATAATAAAAATTATTATGTATATAAATAATATTTTTTAAATTATTATATAATAATAAGGAATATTAGACATGAGTAGATTTATATAATTTGATACAATGTTTAATGATTCTATTTTTTAAATTATTTTTTTCTCAACTAATGGATATTGTGGCATGCATTATATCATTACATAGGGTTCTTTTAGATATTTTTCAAATTTTATATACTCTGATAAATTTAAAAATATACGTAAACATTAAATTTGGATTAAACTTAATTTTAAAAATTCGCTTTAAGGAGTTTGACAGAGTAAACCATTTAATTAGTCAAATTTGAAAAATAATTCAATCTTGATCATTTTTAAGCGGGTGAAATGTTCATATTATCCTTCTCCCTAAAAACTTTAAACACTAATGAAGAAATTATTTTTACCGACAGATTATATATATATATATATATATATATATATATATATATATTTTGATAAAGGTCCCCGTTAGGAAAAAACCTTTCTTTAATAAGAATTTCCCGAAACGTATGTGAACCTTTCGTCAATATGAATATTTATCGAGAGATGTATATAAATATTTCAGTATTGACCTCATCCCAAAAACACGAAAATAATTTTAAGTGTTGGAATATGAATTATCTAGAGATTTTTTAAATATCTTTCGGTAATGACATCATCCCAAAAACTCGAAAATAATTCTCAGTGTTTGAATAGGAAGTACCGAGAGATTATATCATTGTTTTCGGCATTGCCTCTTCCCCAAAAATCTGTATTTAAGGTCATTACCGAAAGAAATTTAACATATCTCTCGGCATTCCACATAAATACCAAAAGATTTGCCAAATCTTTTGGTATTGGCCATCTTTTCTAATTGATTTTCACTATCTAAGAACATCAAGTGTGTGTTATTTTCTAAGTATATGGATTGTGTTTAATTTTATAAGTTTATATGATTGTGTTTGATTATATAAAAAAGTGTGTATATGTATGGTTGTGTTTGATGATAATTAGGATGTGTATAGTGTTTGTTTATAAGATGTGTAGGGATTGTGTAATGTTTTAAGGATATGAAATGTGTTACATTAATGTTGTTCAAGCTAATTATAAAGTGAAACACCATTTAGATAAACAAACAAAAAAGGTCAATAACTAGAGATGTTTTAAATATCTTTCAGTATTAAAGGGGAAGGTCAATAACAACACTTAATTTTGTTTATCTAAATGGTGTTTCACTTTCTAATTATCTTTTATAAACTCCTAAGTTAATCAAGTATGTGTTATTTTTTAAGTATAGGGATTGTGATTAATTTGATAAGTGTATATTATTGTGTTTGATTATATAAAGAAGTGTGTATATGTATGTTTGTGTTTGATAATAACTAGGATATGTTTAGAGTTTGATTAAAATGATATGTAGGGATTGTGTATAATTTTAAAACCAAATGAATGTGTTTAATGTTTTAAGGATATGAAATGTGTTAAAAAAAATCTAAGAATACGAAGAGATTATTCCATATCTCTCTGTAATATTCAATTTTACCGAGAGATGTCCACACATCTCTCGGTAACAATTAAGGTCTAAACCAAGAGATTTGTGTATATCTCTCGGTAACAATTAAGATCAAAATCGAGAGATATTCACATATCTCTCGGCATTTCTATTTTTAAAACTAGTAATACCAAGTGATATTGGTATATCTCTCGGAAACAAATTAAGGTAAATACTAAGAGATTTGTGTAGACCTCTCGAGAAAACCTTTATAATATTGATCAGAAACCCATTCTTCCCTGATTACTTCTTGCGCGCTCACCTCCCACTCTTCTCCTGAGATCTTTGCAGACCGATGACACCAACCGACACTAGTCGATAATACCCACGACTGACACATCACAATACTTTAACATGTGAGCGACGTTGCTATGGACCATTAAGAACTTTCTAGTGTACGCGAATTTGTCCGAGTGGAGTACATAAGGGAAACCTGCTTGTCCTTATTGTAACAAAGACACTATATCTCTTCAATTAAGTAATTGTCAGAAATAATGTTACATGGGTCACATGTGCTTCCTTCTACAAAACCAAAAATACAGAAGGGATAAAGAGTCGTTTGATGGTCGAATAATTTATATAGAGCCTTCAAAACTATTAACGAGAAAAGAAATTTATGAGAAAGTATGAGACCTAAAGGACAGAGTTCTAATTACGGATTAGAAGTAGAATACCAAGATATTTCATGAAACACGGGAAGACAATTGGAACAAACTTAACATTTTTTTCCGTTTGCCTTATTGAAGTTCACTATTATTGACACATTGAGAAAAATATTCTTGATAGCGTGTTGGGAACAATGATGGATGTGAAAAAGAAGATTAAGGATGGTTCTAAAGCCCGTAAAGATTTACAACTCTTGGACATAAAACACTAGTTACATCTTGTAAATGTCAACGGAGTGGTTCGTTATCTAGAAGCACCTTTCACTTTGTCCTCTAATCTTAAACAACTTGTTTGTAAATTCTTAAAGGATCTTAAGTTGTCTAATGGTTCTTGCTCAAATATTGGAAGTTGTGTAAATTTGGAAAAGAAGAAGATTACGGGTTTAAAGAGTCATGATTGTCATATTTTATTAGAATATCTTATTTTTTTAGCAACTCGTGGATTACTTCTAGATCATGTGTATGATGCTATAGTAAATCTTTGTCGGTTCTTTCATTGGTTGTGCTCTAAAGAGTTGATTGCAGCGGACCTCAAACAATTGCACTTAGATATTATAACGACACTTCGCAAAAATTCAAAATGATTTTCCCACTATCAATCTTTGACATCATGATGCATCTCCCGATTCACTTGTCATTTGAGGCTTTTCTTAGGGGACCTGTCTAGTATCGATGGATGTATCCGATAGAACATTACATGGCTGTAATGAAAAGATTATTGCGGAATAAAAACCACCTAAAATACTCAATAAGCGAGAACTATCTTGTAAATGAAAGTATTAGTCTGTGTTAGGTATCTGTATAAGGAAGACTAAGAACATACACAAACTTCACAAAGTTCAATCTCAGGTATTTCAATAATTTATCGTTAGAAGTACTAACCATCGGAAAGGCTCATTCACATATTTTGAAAAATTGTCTCGAAGTAGAATCTTTTTACATGTAAAATTCAGTATTGATTTGTTAGTATGTCTTATTAATTAGTATTAAAAGTATGCTATTTAATATTCGACACATGTGAGGCGAGTATATGCATGATTTCAATAACAATGAGTCCCATGGAAAAACGTATGCCACCTATTGTAAGCATAGAGTGAGTAGATTCATAACCATATCTAATAATTTTATTTTGATTCTACAATTTACGAATGAATTTTTGAAATTTATATATAGGTCGCCCAATTAGCAGAAGATAACGATGTATCAAGAGACCTTAATATCTTAGGCTCGGGTCCAACTATGTACTCATTTATGTATTTTAGGTGTAAAATAAACGGATACAAATTATATACATAAAAACACGATGAAGGTTTGACTACTCAAAACAATGGATTGATTATTGAAGGGTACACCGGGTCAGATATTATGTCATACTACGGAAAGTACAATATTTTTCTCATAGATGAGTTGTCCCATTCAAGTGTAAGTGCTTTGATACACATTCTAAGGAACGAGTAGTGAAAGTGGATAAATATTGCTTCGTAAGTATAAATGTAAACCAAATTTTGAAACCCCAAAGTTAGGAACCATATATATTGGAGAGTCAAGCAAAAAAAGTATTTTACGCCCCTAATATGCCATCACAACCTGGTTGGAAGATTGTGACGAAAATAAATCCACGATTTATAAATATCTTGTTAAGATTAATTAGATTAATGTTTTTACTTTAATTCTTCTCTAATTTATTAATGGTATGTGTTTGCATGATGGATGGTGGTCACGGGGAGACTTGGATGAGTTTACAGAAAACTCCAAAGAAACTAAAGAAGTTATTCCAGAACTTGTTTGCACGGGCAGATGACCTTACGATTCGAGGAGACTCTTCTAAGGACAAAGTGTATGTTGTGGACCCGTTAGCTAGTGCTGACCTAGAAGGTGGTACAAATGAGGATGATATTGAAGATTTTATTGAGAGTAGGTTTCCGGGGGCTGAGCATCAGAAGGATATGTTGATCATGAGAACCAGTTCACTTAGGACAATAGTACATAAGTAGATAAAATTTTTACACATATTCATAGCTTAAATTTTTTTACACTTAATATTAAATTTGCTACTTTTGTAGGTTTTTCCTCCAGATAGAGATGAGGGAAGAACAATAATATCGCCCTATCGAGGAGACCCTATGGATCAAAGATTGCTATAAGTTTTAGAGATGTAAATGGAGGCCAATTGGTGATTCTAGATGTTGGTGGTCTAGACTTTTGGGGTCGGTGGTTTGGGACCCCGCAGCCATCTCGCACCTTCTGCTCAAGTGGAAGCATTAAGTTCTGGCCAATTGGATACACTTTGGCGTGTTATGACGGTGATAAATTAATTATACAATTAACATTCAAATGAATCTTTATAATATTTGGATTTTTTATTTTTCAGGATCCGTCCGAGAGTACAAGATGTTCTATCGAGCGACCAGATTGACACACGCCTAGAAAATATGGGATAGGTGGCGCTCCGATATGAACAGGGATTACATCCGGGTTCATCATGGGGACAAGGCAATGATAATGGCTAATACCCCACTGGGCTACGATCCAGCCAATTGGGATTTCGTTTGTAGACACCATTACTTCACTAATAAATTTAAGATACGGTTTCATAATTGAAATAAAAAGCGATAACACTAGTTCTAACTTCATTTTTTATTTTAAATGTAGTAAATAGTGGTATGAATGTTGAGAATATGAAAAATTGAAATTTTCGCACCATACGGTAAGCCTTTTTCAGAAGTGGAGAAAGATTTTGTATGTACATTATTTCAAATAACTTAATATGAAGAATGTTAATAATTTAATAAATCATTTATTTCAATAGGTGAGTGAAATAAGGACACTCACTATCGTTGAATTTTTTAAGGGGACCTGTACCCCGAAAGCTACTGAAGAAAACCTCAACCCGATCCCGGACGTACGAGTATAAGCGAAGATCGTAAGTGAAATGACTTAAATTGAAAATTTAATAAATGAAAATTAATTTAAAATGTGTATTTGGAGATAGAAGAAGTAAGAAATGACTTCGACTTAATAGAGAAAGCGTTTGTATCCCAACTACATGGGACATTGACCGGTATGGGATCGGACGTGCATCCCACACACTTTTGAGGGGATCGACGGAGTGTAAGAAATTCACAACGAGGCACTAATCAATTATTAATGGAGGAGAATAAAAAGCTTCAGGCAGAAATAAAAGAAATGGCGTCTACAGTGGAGAAAATCCGACAAGGGATGTAGAAAGAGAAGCGAAAATGGATGCACAAATGGAGAAATATAAACAATAAATTGCATACCTAATGACAAGGTTTTCACTCATAGTTAGTACATTATAGTTCTTTTTTGAAACATTTGTAAACGTTTTGGTGGTTCAGAATTTTATAAATATAATGATATTTTTGTTTATGAATGGTATTGTATATGTTTTTGTTTGACTGATAACAGAGTTTGGATGCATAAAAAACAAACAGCCTATTTAAACCATTTTCAGAGACAATACCGAGAGATATTAGATCATCTCTCGATATTTAACAAGAGAGAAATACCGAGAGATAATAGAATAATTTTTGGTATTTCTCTAGGGCATTACCGAGAGATAATAGGTCATCTCTCAATATTTTCTCTCAAGGTAATACCAAGAGATGATAGATCATCTCTCGGTATTGCCCACTAGAAAAATACCGAAGGTTATTTGATATCAAAAGATATTCTAAAATCCTTCTGTATTTTCTCTAGGGGCAATATCGAGAGATTTTCTAATAACCTTCGATATTTTTGTCTAGTGGATATACCAAGACATTTACGAATCTCTCGGGAAACACCTAAAAAGATTTACCAAAAACTGCTATATAAATGAATGAGGAGAGTTTTCGTTCATCTCCACGACTCTCTAACTTCCCAGCAACAGTGGTTCCTATTCATCCCCACGACTCTCCAACTCCGTTCAACATCAGCAGCCAACAACCCTCTCCCTAAACTTAATTCCTCTTCTCCATCCCACGACTCTCCAACTTCCCGTTCAACATCAGCAGCCAACATCGTTTTTCCCTCACCAGCCAACAGTAGCCAGAAAATATACAATTCGCGTGATGCACTCACTATATGTATAGTGCGTCACGCAAAATACGTATATCGCATGACACATTTTACGTATAGTGTGTGACGCACTCTACGTAGTGTTTTGTTACACTTAAAAAAGGGCATCAATTTATCGATGGGTAACATTTCATAATATTATTTTGAGACTTTTCTTCTATCTTATCTATTAATTTTTTTTCTATTTATTTTAAAATATCTGAAATTTAATTAATTTGAAAATTCAATTATACAACGTTGATTACAAACTAATTATTTGTTTTAATCTTTTACATTAAAACTGTATATAAATATTTTCTAATTAATTATATAACACGGGATTATTTGAATTAAAAAATTGGGGACAAAAATGTTTTATTTTATTTTCAATATGAAAAATATGAGGCGACACATTAAAGAAAAAGATCAAAGAGTAAATATTATATGAATAAATGCTTGATTGTGCATTTTTTCTTACAAGAAATTGAGGGTTCAAATCTTTAATGAAAGATGATTTTTTTTTATGGCTCTAATAAAATCCATGGCTAATTGGAAGATAGACATGTTTCAATGACTCGAAACCAATCCACAAAGGTACGAAAATGGTGTAGTATGCTCCCTCATTTTGAATCTCTCAATAAAATTTGTCAAGAATATGTTTTTTTTATTTAAAAAGTTAATATGATTCTTGACAGTCGTTACCTCTAATTTAAAATTATTACAAGCATGTTAAAAATTAGAAATCTATATTTATTTGGGTACACGACAAATAGTTACTTTCTCTATCACAAGCTTTTAATGCGGATGACTCATCTCTTTTAGCATGATGCACAATTAATTCATAATAGAGTTTTTGTGGTTTTGTAGACAGATTAATTGTTTAGTTGATTGATTCCTATATCAATTTACTTATCCTGTTAGTGAAAATGGTAGGAAGGAAGTGATTTATAAAATTTTGAGTCATATATATATATACTGTATGTATGCTGTTTGTATTATTATCTTAAATGACTAATTCTTCATTATTATAATTAATGATTTTTTACAATATATTTCCCTCTAAATGTAAGTTATAATTAACTATAAAGCCTTTCATTAAATTACTAAATAATTTAATATTTATGTGAAATAATGATATAATTGAAAAATACTCTCTCTGCATATTTTAATTATTAACTTAATCTTACATTTATGTATATACATTTGATTGTACAAGACTATTCTCATTTTAAGCAAATCATTGCGTGACTAACTATTTTATTTATTGATTGGAAGTAAAAAATATTAATTTTAGTCAATATTTTTGGTAAACTATTTGTGTATTTCTATTTTATTTCTGAAACTAGCACGAACTTTCATAGTTATTACCTCATATTTTTATTTAAGATGTTTCTATGAAATTTTTTTTATTTAACTACTATTTTTCTATTATTCTCTTTAATGTAATAATAATTTTTCTGAACATTCATTCTATTTTCCTTTTTCATTATTTTGAATGTTTACCCCCACTTAATTAGCAATTAATTACACTAAATTTGATTGTAGAAAAAAAGTTTCAAAGAAAATGTAAAAAAATAAATTGAGTAAACATTAAGATTGTAAATATCAATCACAAATTGCAACAAAAACTTTAATATTTTAACAATTAATAACATATTAATCACCAACAATTTTTTTGTTTGTTTGCGAGTTTATGGTTTTTGAATGTCATAATGTCATATTTTAAACTATTTATATGTAGGCTATTAACACAAAACATGATAGATAAAAACAAGCATACCAACCAAGCAATATTTATTAGAATTTTATATACTTTTATTGATAAATTTCATAGTAAAATATTTTAAGATATTTTGTACAGGCAGTACTAATCCTTGTAGAGCTTTATTACTTTCATTGGTACATTTAAGTTAATGTTAAACTGGAATGTTTTAATTTTTTTTGGGTTGAAAATACTTTCTTTTTTTCGCTTGACAAATATTTTTTTATTTATGTGCTCTTTTTGACCTAAGTTGTTCTTATATAAATGATATTGAGTTTCATATATCATTTTTTATCATGCAATGTACTGTACAATCCTAATATATTAAACAAAATTCATTAAAAAATACAATTTAATACCGTTTAAAACAACAAATGATGAACAAAAATAAGTAAGATAGTTTAATTATTATTAAAAATGGGCGTTATATAATCTTATGTAAAATATTAAAAAAATGCTAAAGGTTAAACTTTTAAGTAGAAATATAATTAATGTTTTAACACAATCATAATAATAAACTTATTCATTTATATAGTTTATACAACTAAGAACAATAATGTTTATAGACATAAACTAAATAAATTTTAACCATTATTTCAAATTAATAAATTTATCGTTTTTACTAGTAACAATAAAATATAAATATAATTTGACTTCATTTTATAATAATTTATTATTTAAAATGTCATGATAAATTATATTAGGTCATGTCTTTGATTTTGATCCATTTAAAACTGAAAGTCTCAAATTTATTATTTGTTTGATAACTTAAAATAATGTATCTCAAAGTATAATTAATGACTTCATTTTGAAAAAAAAAATGATTCTTTGAGTGACATGATTATGATTTTACAACTAAGAAACTGAATTGTTAAATTTAGAAAAATATTTTACAAAAATTGAAGATGATGTAATTGATGATTTGTAGATGGTGGTTTGATAATAATAACCCTTGTGCATGAATAAATTGTCTTGCATTATTCATCATTGTATTTTTGAATAAGTTCTAACCTATTTTACTTTTATCTCTCTTCTTTCTTAGTTATTGTAAAGTTTGTGGAGATAGAGAGAAGTTTCAGTAAAATAAGTTGAATCATTTATAGTAACATGGTTATGATACTTACATTAAAAAAAATTGTGATATTGACTTTGACAAAATATAAACTTCTTTTTTAATTACTAAAATATACACATATATATATAATTGAGCAAAATTTCCATTTTACTTTCTCGTCGTATTATAATAAATTTTACCACTACATTCATGATACAATGTTGTATTAGTACAAATTAAAAAGTTAAAATATGTATTAAGGTTATTGTCAAATTTATTTCCAAACATGGTAGATATAGTT
Organism: Impatiens glandulifera; assembly: GCF_907164915.1. Classification (NCBI taxonomy): domain Eukaryota; kingdom Viridiplantae; phylum Streptophyta; class Magnoliopsida; order Ericales; family Balsaminaceae; genus Impatiens; species Impatiens glandulifera. Next base: position 35,791,301 of record NC_061865.1, read on the forward strand.
CTAAATATTGCCGACAATCTATTTGGGAAAGATTGCCTTTGAATCAGTTGAAAATGATATGAGACAAGTTAAAGAACAATTTAAGTGTAACATATTTATTGATTTTGTATAATGCAAATGCAAATTATAGAATCTCCAATATGCAATTATCTCTCACAAATATCGAATATTAAGTACACAACTAGAAATATAAATTTACTGAAATGAGACTACTGAAATAAGATAAGATTTGTTCAATTAAATTTAAATCATCTGTGATATCTCATGAAAATTGTGATTTTGTAAATTTTATTTGGGCACGAACCTCACTCTCAAAAGAATAAAATAACATCAATAGAGATGGATATAGAAAAACAATGGACAAAGCTAGTTGCGAGGGAGGAATTCTTATAGTTAAGGATATGGAAGTTAAAAAAAAGATAAATGATGTTCATACAACCCTAGTTAGCATTAGGCTCTAATTGTTATGAACATATTTAAATTGATATTTTTATTTACATGATGTTACCATTATATATATATATATATATATATATATATATATATATATATATATATAACGTTAGACCTATCAAAATTTAGGGTGGCTTTTAATTATCAATAGACTTTCAATTATATATTGAGATTAATTTCAAATTTATTCCCAAACATGCTCATGCATATATATGTTTAGCATCCTTCCCCTTCATTTCACAAGGATTGCCCTTTGAATGTAAAAAGTATTAAAAATTATCAATTCACTAAAGTAACCAGACAAGTAGAGATCAATTTAAGAGCAAAATATTTATTCATTTTATATAAAAAAAAATGCAAAATATAGAATCTTCAATGTGCACCTCTTAATGAAATAAAAGATTAAGGATAAAATTTGAAATATAATTCATACGAGAATGAGTCATAATTAGACTAAGATAACATTTGTTTAACTAAATTTGTAATATGTTCGGTTTCTCATAAAAATTGTAGTTTTATCGTACATATGAAATTTTTGCCCGTCATTATAAGGGTTAGGAAGTTCAAAAGTGCGATGATCAATGTTTATAATATCCCTATTTTTTTTGGGGGGAACGGTTAAAACCATTTTATTAAAATTCTAAAAGTGGGAGGGTCAAGAATTAAAACTAGACAAACTCTAACTATGATTACAGATGACAATCAAACGACCCTAAAAAACCTGATTAGTAGCAATCAAAATTACGGAAAACAGAGATTACAAATGGAATTTTTATTTTCATACCAACCTAATGTTTTAACATGATGTCTTTCTCTTCCCCTTGTCCTTCCTCCCTCTTCCACTTTTCATTCCTCTTGCAAAGTAAGGGGATTAATTGAAGAGCTTGATGAATACTACCTATTCTCATTTTGATTTTTTCCTTTATATGAACCCGTTCTGATTTGATAGAAATAATTATTCATCAAAATTTATGAGCTCTTCACCTTGTTATTCTCAAAATGAATTTCGAGATCATTGTCTTTATTTTCTTCAGCTTTAGCTTTAGAATCCTCAACAACTTTGGATTCCTCTATATCAACCTTGGAATTCTATTATTCCTCTTGATTAGCCTGAGTATTTTCCTCTCTATTTTCATCAGCAACCACTTCAACTTGATTTAATTGAGAATCCTCAACTATCTTTTTAATATGATTATGTTGAAGTTTTACATCCTTCTTCGTACTACTTTCTTCTTATACATCATTTTCTTTATCTTCGATTTCCTAATTTTTAACCACATTTTTTTCTCTTATAATTGACACCTCTGTTTCATTTTCCTACATCTTTATTTTCTAGTCTTTATGAATTTTATGATCTTCTTCCTTATCCAAATAATACTCCTAATTATTATTAGACTCTATTTGTTATGATCATATTAAAATTGATATTTTCTAAGTGACATTGTTGCAATATATAATATATATATATATATATATATATTTATATATATATATATATATATTAATATATATATATATATACATTGTTTTCTTTCACTACAACAAAACATACTTTCAGCGACCCTTATATGCCAACCCATATTAAGCGTGGGTAAAAATGAAAAGAAAAAAACTTCTGCCAACCTTTATATCTATACCACCACCTTTATTTTTTTATATACCAACTTTGTAACTTTGTTAAAACCTTATAATTTAAATATTCTAAATTTTAATAATTTTTATGTTTCATTTTTAAACTTTGTAAATACATTTTTTTTATTTTTTTAATTTTTTTAAAATTAAATTTGACTTAAAATTTTGTTAACATTAAAATTTAATTAATATTTTTTATATAACATAATTTTTAAACTTTTTATAGTATATTATTAATATATGTCTTTTATTTAATTATTATTTAAATTTAATTAAATTAAAAGTAAAATATGAGAGATATGACATTTATCCCACATCGGAGAAAAAGAAGAAGTTTTTGGTATATAAAATATGAGAGAGTTCATTAGTGTCTGAAGTGTTTTTAAGGTTATAATGTGCTGGAATATGGGTTCACCTTAAGGGTTTAGGGTTATGTTCATCAGGGCAAATATGTGATAATAGTTGAGATAAAAAAATAACATCTAAAATGAAAATAGAAAAATACAAATTTTAAAAAAATAGTTTAAAAATAAAATAGACTTTTAGCAACGTTTTTTTAATTTTTCCAACGCTTAAATAAGCGTTGTTAAAACTTTCGCCTTTCGGCAACGCTTGTACCGACATTTAAATAAGCGTGGTAAAAGCTTGCGCCCACCCTGCTTCTGGCGACGCAAGAATAAGTGTCGGTAATGTTTTTGGCGACGCTTTTAAAGGTTGGCAGAAGTCTTTTTAAGCGTCGCCGAAAGTCAGTTTTGTTGTAGTGTTTGTACCAATCCAATCACACTATTTTATTTTATTTATTTTATCCGTATTTAGGCAAATATGATTATAAAGAATGAAAAAGCAGGTTTCAGTACTGGTCGATGGAGGTAAGTCGAGGTGTCGGTCTGTAATATAATAATAGTCAAGCACCTTAACGCGATAAAAAATATAGAAAGGAAGAAAGTCTGGTCGTGGGAGGTTGGAGGAGCCATATCACATATCGCAATTCATAGACCCCCAATACCTCTCAAAATTTCATCGACCCCAATACCTCTCAAAATTTAGGGTTGCTTTTACATAGTTTTACTAAAGTTTGGTTAGGAGATCGTGGAATATATACATTTTTAATTATATATTGAGTTTATAGTAAAATTTATTCTAAACATGCTCGATATATTCTCACTTCCTCACAGATCTATTTGGGAAGGATCTCCTTTAACTAAAGCAATAAGACCAGTAGAGATGAATTTAATAGCTTACTCTTTCTTTATCTAGGATGAGAACATATTCATTGATTTAATAACTACACATACAAAATATAGGATTTTCATTATGTAAGTCTTTCTATATAAAATATATAAGCTTAAGGATAAGATTATGGACAAAACTTGAAGTAAAATACTTAATAGAAGACGACTGATGTTTGCAAACTAGAATAAGATTATATTTTTTGAATTAAATTTTTGAATAAGATTATATATATAAGTGTACCTCTCTACTAACTTATTAAAATTAAGGATTGTTTTAAACCATCAATAATTTTTTCATTATATACTGACGAGGTTCATGTAAAATTTATTCCCTTAACATCTATATGTATTCCAAGCATTTTGGCTAATCTACTTGGAAGAATATAACTATATTGGCTATGTTGGTTTAGCTAATATATATTCATTTTGTGATTAGTCTACAATGTTAAGAATGATGCTCCTCAACCTATGCAAGAGAAAAGTTCTGAGGAAAGTGTAGATGTTTCGCTAGAGCTATGTTTGCCTCCAGAGTGGATCTACTGAATATTGAGGTGAGTGGAGAAGAAAAGAGAAGAAGCTCATTTCTCTATTACTCTATTCTAATGGAGAAAAGGGTAGAACTGAGTTAGTCATTCAGTTTTTAATGTAATAAATTGAATTGGTTTTCATTTTTATGGTGAGCAAAATAAAATCTGAAAACTATATTTTTTATTACTTCTTTATGTTCTTTCTCTCTATTACATATGCATTTTTATTGGATATTCTGAGTTATTATATTGCAATCTTAAAAAATCTAGTAATTTGGGTGAAAAGATCGATAATGATGTAAATATATATAATAGAAAAATATTTAAAAGAAAATAGAAAAATATTTTACAAAAATTGAAGATAATGTAATTGATGATTTGTAGATTGTGGTTATCAAACCATGAGTTGTTTGATAATAATAACATTTGTGCATGAATAAATTGAATTGCATTAATAATAAAGTATTAAATAAATAAGAAAAATTATTTATTTATCTCCTATTAATTAGGCTAAATATAATAATTAATTTATAAGTTTTTTCAAATTAATTATCTTTTCTATTAATATTATAAATAGATAAATTATTATAAATATTATTTATTTAATTAATAATATTATTTTAATATTTCTCTTCAAGAACTCAATCAAATAATCTTGTTTATTTTATCAATTTTAGAAATCAAACTTGGTATCAGAGCTTATAAGAGAAAACTATCGAAAACAATTTTAATGGAAGAACAATATCACTTCACAGTTCTACCAATAATACCTAGATGCGTGAAGTTTGTTAAACATAACTATATTTATTTAAAATCACAACTTACTCCAATCATGATTTATGATTTTATGGATATAGTAGAAGGGAATCTTAAAACTCCTCCCAAATTTCTTCAAGAAAACAAATGATCAAAATAATACAATTCAAATCAAGAATCCAAAATTTAAACAATGGTGTATCCAAGATCAAATGGTATTCTCATGGCTCTTTTCAACATTGACCGACGAGATTCGTCAACAAGTCTCAAAATCATCTTTGGCGCAAGAACTTTGGGAAAACCCTAAAGAAAATCTATTTTTCTCAATCAAAGAGCCAACTATTTCAGTTACGGAGTCAACTCCTAAATGCATACAAAGTAGTGACTCTCTTCTTAACTTCATCCAACATATCAAAAACATGTCAGATGCACTTCCAGACAATATGTTTCTGATGAAGAACTGCAACTAACTTTACTCAATGGGCTTGGAGACGAGTTCGACTCGATGATATGTGCTCTAACTTCCGGACAAGATCTATCGTTTAATGAGATGACAGAGATCTTTCTAAATCATGAACAACGACTCATATTCAAGAAAATAAAATTTCATTTTGAAGATATTTCGCCCTCAAACGATTCGGCGAATGTTGATTATATTTATGGGCATGGAGGTGGAAAGAACCAAAGACAGAACCGAGACAATAATCGTCCGCAATATAATTTTTGTCATAAAATTGGTCATCGCTCCGAAAGTTATTTTTATAATCCATCTTGTCAAATATGTAATGTACAAGGACATAGTGCTCTCGAGTTCCCTCGTTTCAATCCTTCTACAAATCCTACGACAATGTTAGTTACATCGTCTACTATTGTAGATCCCACTTGGTGTCCAGATTTACGTGCTACTAACTATATTACTTCCGATCTTAATAATCTACATGTACATGCTCCTCATACTAGTACTCAAACTATTAAAGTCGGTAACAATATGTCTTGGAATATTTATAATATTTGTACCACTAAAATTTTAAATCAACAAAATCTCTCTACTTACGTAATATCTTACACGTTTTGGATATTACTAAAAATCTGATGAGTGTCGCAAGATTTTCATCAGATAATAACGTATTTTTTGAATTCCACCTAAATGTTTGTCTTATTAAAGACCGAGATATGAAGATAGTGCTTCTTAAGGGATTAATCAAGGACGAACTTTATTACATTGAACCTACTGAAAGTTCGTTTTCAACATGTCTAATAAACAAGTGTTTATTGGTATTCGATCTCCTACTCAAATTTGACATTCACGACTTGGACATCCTTCTAGCGCTACTACATCTTTAGTTATATCACACTTTAAATTACCAGGTTCATGTAGTAATACTATTTATTTTTGTAGATCATGTCAATATGGGAAAGCACATAAACTACCTTTTCAACTTCAAAATCTACATATATTGCTCCTTTAGACATAATTCATTCAGATGTTTGGGGATCTGCTCCTAAGTTTTCGTCTATTGGTTGTCGTTATTTCGTACATTTTGTGAATGATTTTAGCAAATTCACATGGATATATTCGATAAAAAATTGAATGTTTTCAATACGTTTATCAACTTTCTTCAATTTGTTGAAAATTTATTTAGTCCTAAAATCAAAATATTGCAAACTAATTAGGGAGGAGAATATAGAAATTTTCAATAATTAACGGATAATCATGGTATTTTACATAGTTTATCTTGCCCACATAGTAGTGAGCAAAACAGTATTGCTGAACGAAAATTTGTCATATTACGGAAATTGGTCTCACTTTATTGGTTCATGCATCTCTGCCACTACATTATTGGAATGAAGCTTTTGAAACATCCACATATCTTATCAATCTTCTTCATACTCCAACATTACATAAACGTTCACCATTCGAGACTATATTTAACTCTTCTCCTAACTATGGTTTCTTGAAGACATTTGAGTGTTTTTGTTATCCACTCACACGATCATACAATCAACACAAACTCAATTTTTATACTACTAAATACAGTTTCCCTAGTTATAGTTTATCTCACAAAGGTTATAAATCTGTTCACATTTTGTCTGCACGAATATTTATCTCTCGACATGTCACTTTTGACGAACTCAATTTTCCTTTCAAAAGTAAGGACCTTGTGAACTTGTCTAAACCACAAGAACACAAACTCAATTTTTATACTACTAAATACAGTTTCCCTAGTTATAGTTCATCTCACAAAGGTTATAAGTCTGTTCACATTCTGTCTGCACGAATATTTATCTCTCGACATGTCACTTTTGACGAACTCAATTTTCCTTTCAAAAGTAAGGACCTTGTGAACTTGTCTAAACCACAAGAAGATAATGAGACATCTCTTTCAACAATTATACTTAATTCATCAATACCACTTCTATTATCTCATATCACTTCATCGTCTCCACCATCTCCCTCTTCGATCTCCACAACATCACCAAACACTATATCATCTTCTTCTACTACTATTACCGTTCTTTCAACACAACCAATTATCACAATAGATGAACCTAAATCTTCTACTCATCAGATAATCACACGCAATAAAGCACGATCTATGTCCTCATCTTCTCTCACTACTACTTCTTTCGCCACTACACCTACATGTTTTACCAAAGCTAATAAAACATGGCGTCTTTTCACGACAAATGAATATAATGCTCTTATTCAGAATAAAACATGGTCTCTTATTCCCCGTACACCATCTCATAATCTTGTTGGATGTAAATGGGTTTTCAAACTCAAAAATAAAGTTGACGGGTCTATTGATCGACATAAAGCACGTCTTGTGGCTAATTGATTCCATCAACAACAAGGTATTGATTATGAAGAGACATTTAATCCTATGGAAAAACCCACTACTATTCGTGTTATTCTTTCTTTGGTAATATCTTATCAATGGTTCATTCATCAACTTGATATTAGTAATGCATTACTTCATGGGTCTCTACAATAAGAAGTTTACATGGCACAACCACCCGATTTTGTCGATCTAGATTTTCCTAATCATATATGCAAACTTCATAAAGCACTATACGGCCTTAAACAGTCTCCTCGTGCTTGGTATGCTACTCTCCGGACTGCTCTACTATCTCTTGATTTCATAGAATCGAAATCTGACACGGCTCTCTTCACGTATCATGCACCTCAAATAACCGCATACTTTTTGTATACCTGGATGATATTATTCTCACAGGAAACTCTAAATCGTTTCTAACAAAAATTATATTTCAATTAAATAAATTATTCCTTGTTAAAGATTTAGGTCAATTACATTACTTTCTTGGAATGGAAGTCATTCGTACCAAAGATGGCTTATTTCTTTCTCAATCCAAGTATATTGACGATATTCTCACTCGGGCTGATTTACTTCAAGCAAAACCATTACACACTCCCGTCTCTGCTAACACATATCTTTCTAAACATGATGGTGATCTTTTATCTGATTCGTTTCTCTATCGGAGTACAGTAGGAGCTCTACAATATCTTACACTAACTCGTCCTAAATTAAACTTCACTATCAATCGAGCTTGTCAATTCATGCAAAATTCCACATCTTCTCATTGGGGAGAGGTTAAGCTTATTCTTTGATATCTTCGTCATATTCCTCGTCATGGGATATTTCTTCGTCCAAATTCTCAATTCACTCTTGTTGCTTACTCTGATGCTAACTGGGCAGGATGTCCTGATGATTGTCGTTCAACAACTGGATTTTGTATTTTTCTAGGTGACAACCTAATTTCTTGGAATTCTAAGAAACAACAAGTAGTTGTTCGCTCTAGTACTGAATCTGAATACCGTGCTTTTGTATATACAACTGTTGATCTTTGTTGGATTCAATCTCTACTTAGTGAACTTCGAGTTTTACTTTATTATTCCAAAGTTCTATGGTGTGATAATATTGGTGTCGCATTCTTATCAGCAAACCCGGTATTTCATGCTCGCACAAAACATATTGAAATCGATTTTTACTTTGTTCGAAAACTACTCATCCAGTACATTCCTACTGAAGATCAAGTGGCGAATATCTTCACCAAAGGTCTTTCTTCTCGTCGATTTACTCTTTTACGTAGCAAGCTCACGGTTTGTGCCTCACCTTTTCTTTTGAAGGGGATGATAAAGTATTAAATTAATAAGAGAAATTATTTATTTATCTCCTATTAATTAGGCTAAGTATAATAACTAATTTCTAAGTTTTCTTAAATCAGTTATCTTTTCTATTACTATTTTAAATAGATAAATTATTATAAATATTATTTATTTAATCAATAATATTATTTCAGTATTTCTCTTTACGAACTCAATTAAATAATTTTTTTTATTTTATCAATTCTAGAAATCAAATTATTATTCATCATTGTATTTTTTTTAATAAGTTTTAAATTAGTTTGAACTATAAATAAGATAAATCTAATATAAATGACTTTTATCTCTCTTCATAATGTAAAGTTTGTGGAGATAGAGTAAGAAGTTTTTGTGAAATAAGTTGAATCATTTATAGTAACATGGTTCTAGAGATATATATACAGAGTGACAAGTTTCTAAGCTATATATGGATAAAACTATGAGAGGTTATATATGATACCTACCAACACTAAAAAAAAATAGTGATATTGACTTTGACAAATACAAACTTATCTTTTAATTACAAAAATATACCTATATATAATTTGATATTCATTTTGTTAATTTATAAATATATATATATATATATATATATATATATATTATTATTATTATTATTATTACAATGAAATGAGAAAACTGAAATAAGATAAGATTTCTTGAATGAAATTTGTAACATGATTGGAAAATTGTGATTTTGTAAATTATTATTGACACAAACCTCACTCTCAATAGAATATAAAATAACATCAATAGAGATAGATTTAGAAAAGAATGGACAAAGCTAGTTGGAGAGAGGAATCCTTATGGTTAAGGATCAGGAAGTTAAAAAAAGGATAAATGATGTTTATACAACCCAAGTTAGGGTTAGGTGTTAGATTTATCTGAATTAAATCTTAATAATATGTGTGAGAAATTAAAACTATGATTAGAGATTAGCGGAAGCGTACATGTACTCATCTCTCTTTATTAATAATTGAAAAATTCTTTAATCTTCTCTTCCTTTAGAAATGGGATGGATCTTCCAATTTATGAGTACGTCTGTTTTCTCTCTCTATTGATGGGGATGTAAAGAGAAAAATGTATCGTATATCAATTGGGGACCATATCATTACAAAATAACTATAATGTTAGTTATTTTGGTTTAAACATTTCTAATTTAGCCCATTAATAAAATTAGAAAGTTCACTTAGGTATCCTCACTTTATATTCATGACAAATACACCCATAAGCCTATAAACTTAATTTCACATTATATCACATTATTTTGGATTAATTAAAAATGACATTTCCACAATTATTTATTATCACGTATTACAAAAATAAATGTGAGAATTATAATGCGCCTGAAGTTTTGTATCATCTCATTCATATGTTGTATAAATAATTTTATCAATATAGGACTAAAGAGCTCGTCGTTGTATTTAATCACAACTAGACCCAACAATGATAACATAAATCAATACAAGTAACTAGCAAATCATATCATTAATGTGAAGAATGAAAATTCGATGCACGGTGATCTTTTCATGTCAATTTTCAATTGGTCATACTTAAGTGAGATCAGACATTTAACATTATTATAGAAAATATATTTAAACATTATCATAACTGAAAAAAAACATAAGTGTATACACAAATACTTTAAAGTCATAGAACAACAATGTAATATAAACTCCCACTTAAATTAAAGATCCTCAAATACTAAAATACCCATGTGAGCAGTATGCTCATGAAAGACCTTGGGTACCAAGCCATTTGTAAGAGGATCTACTAACATGGAGCTTGTTCCCATATGTTCTATTCTTAATTGTCTATAATGTACTCTTTCTTTAACAACAAGTAATTTAATGTCAATAAATTTTGACTTTGTTCTACTCCTGTTATTATTGGAATATAATACGCTGATCTGTTGTAACAGCACAATTTTAGTGGTCTTTCAATTCCTTCCATAAGACGCAGTCGTGTGACAAAATTTCTTAGCCATAAACCATGATTTGATACCTCATAATATGATATGAATTCAGTTGCCATGGTAGAAGAAGCTACAAGTGTTTGTTTAACACTCTTCTAGGATATAGCTCCTCCAACTAACAGATAAACATAGTCTGAAGTCGATCTTCTACTATCTTGGAATCCCTCAAAATCAGAATCAGAATACCCAATGATCTCAAACTTATTTGACCTCTGATATATGAGAATACAATCTCTTATTTTCTTTAAGTATCTCATAACTCTTTTGGCTTATTTCCAATTATTTAATCCCGCATTACTAAGATATCTGCCTAAAACTTCAACAATATATGCAATATCAGGACGTACATATTTGAGCATACATCAAACTCCAAATAATCGAAGCATAGGGAATCGTTTTGTATTGTGTGTATTTTACCTTTCAGTAAAAGTATTATATCATTGTGTGAGTGGTGTATCCGACGACCAGTAAATGAGACTCAATCGGAGTGTGCTTGTGTAATATTTCAGTTAGTGAATATCTTTCTCACTGTTTGAGAAGAAGGGGTGACGTAGGAGAGTTTTGCTCCGAACATCCATAAAATCTTGTCACGTGTTCTTCATATTTACATTCCGTCTTACCTACTCTTACCGAACCTAAACACCTAAATATCTCAACCGAAATAACTAATAACACCCTTAACCTAACCGGCTTTCTCCTTAAACTGATTTCTCCTAAATATTGTCCAAACCGAATCGCATAAGTTGCTTCAGATTGAAACAGACATTTTCGCCCTTAAACTCAGTTCAAGAGTCTGTGACAATCTGTGTAGTGTTAAGAGCGGTTCTAATCTTTAACAATATCCAAGACTGTCAAAGTGCAAAGGAAGCCTGGGAAACTATCATTCAGGCTCATGAGGGAAACAAAAGAACTAAGGAGGACAAAATCTTGGTGGCAACTCAAAAGTATGAGAATATCAAGATGAAACCAGGAGAGAACATGAAAGAGTTCAGTGATCGGTTCACCAGCGTAGTCAACGAGTTGCACACACTTGGAAAAATATATGAAAACCGGGAGATCGTTGTAAAAGCTTTGAGATCTTTACCAAGTGCATAGGACATAAAGACCATGGTGATGAGTGAATCAAGTAATCTCGGACAAATGAAGCTGTACGACGTGTTTGATGACTTGAAAGCTTACAAATTCGAGATAAAATCTCGGATCGAAGACGAAGCATCAACATCAACTGCAACCAATGCCTGGTTACGAAGGTGGAGCCAGCAGTTCCTGTATCAGTCGGTCCAGTTCCCGTCAAAAGCGCTGACCAGATCAGTGAAGACGTGATGGCCATGCTAGCACAGAAATTCGGAAGATTCATGAAAAAGAATCAACCACCATCGAACAACAACTACAACTATAATTACGCTGATAAATCCAATGTAAGATGTTATAACTGTGACGGTTTTTGTCATTACAGGTCGGAATGCAGAAGACCAAGGAGAGACGACCGAAAACCGACAAATAATTACCAAAGAAATGACAACTAAAGAAACGACTATCAAAAGAATGACAACCAACAAACCGGTGAAGGAAAAGAAATCTAGAAGGCACTCATAGCATCTGACGGTGGAAGCGACTGGGCTTACTCCGACACGGATAACGATGAAGAAAGAGTCACTTGCTTCATGGAAAATGAAGAAGAGGTATTAGATTTTTCCTTTGAAGAGTTTACTAAAGAAGACCTAGTTATTGCACTCAACAACATGGTCGCTGAGTTCAAGAACTTGTCCGCTTTTATACCGACCCGGTTAAACTATAAACCGGAGAGTCAAGTGGTAACGCTGGTGAGCCAAGCAGAACCATGACATATGAACCGACTGAACTATCCTTAGAGAATGAGAAGCTCAATGAGACAGTTCAACCGGTAACTGAAGAAAATGAAAGAACCAAATATATCACGACTGCTTGGAAAAGGTCTAGTGAAGCGGTGAGTCAGATGTCTAATTATCAAAGACATCCCAAATGCAAATTTGGTCTTGGATACAAAAACAACAAATTCGCTAACTCGAACTATTCCAACGGGATGAAACTCACAAAAGACAATCTTCCCTTTGTAAGATTTGTCAAGAGCTCTTCAACCGACAATGAGGCAAAATCTGACTTAAAACCGGAAATAAAATATGTAAGTCCAAATGACACGGAAAAGTTGCTTCATCTTAAGAGAAAGAAAGCCAACCTGTCAGCATGTAAACAAACCGAAACACGACCACAGAAAACTAAACAATCACCATCACGACAACATAAGGCACTCTTAGGGAGACATCAAGAGGTTAAGCCAAACACGATTAGAACTAACACCGGAAAATTTATCCGACTTATTAAAGTCTGGATTCCAAAGGGACTAATCAACCACGGACCCAACTAAATGTGGGTACTAGAAAAGTGTAAATATTTCTTTTTTATAGGTCAGGAGGAGCAATCGGCTAAGAAACTTAGAATGGTACTTGGATAGAGGGTGTTCAAAACACATGACCGGGAACAGTGGACTACTAGCTGATATTATTCATGAAACCGGAGCAATGATCACTTTCGGCAACAACTCTAAAGGTAGAACTGTGGGCAAGGGTAAGATTGTCCATGGTAACATGTCTATAAATAACGTGCTCATAGTAGAAAACCTGCATTTCAACCTATTAAGCATTAGTCAAATGTGTGACATAGGGTACACGTTTGAATTTCATAAACATGCATGCTTAGTAAAAAATCATCAGGGTGATACACTGTTAACCGAAAACAAGATAGGAAACATTTACAAAGTTGACTGAAAAACTAAAATTGAAAATCCTGTTTGCATGATAGCTGAGAATGATCCGAACTAGCTCTGGCACAAACGGCTAAACCATTTGAACTTTAAAACAATAAATCTAAAATGCTCTAAGGAATTAGTTCATGGCTTTCCAAACATAAAATATTCGAAAGATAAAGTATGTGTTGCATGTCAAATGGGAAAACAAATAAAATTATCTTTTAAAAGCAATGGAAACTACCAATCTGAACGATGTTTAGAACTTCTACATATGGATTTATTTGGTCCGGTTAGGGTAACAAGCCTAGGAGGCATGCATTATACCATGGCAGTTGTTGATGATTACTCTAAATTTACTTGGATAACATTTTTGTCCTCTAAAAATCAAGACACACCGAACATGATCAAACTACTTTTCAGAATACAAAATGAAAAATATATCTGAGTAAACAGAATCAGAAGTGATAGAGGAACCGAATTCACAAGCAGTACTTTAACTACTTTTCTTGATGATTCTGGTATTAGGCAAGAGTTGTCTAGTGCCATAACACCTCAACAGAACGACCTAGCTGAGAGAAGAAACCGACTTAGCGTCATTTCATTATAATTCTCAAAAACGGGAAAAAAACTACGAGTTTAAGAGATCATTCTAGACAGGCCTAGAATGATTTTGAAGTCGTAACATTCTGAATAAAAGCTAAAAAGTTAAAAACGTAAATGAATTATATGATTACAATGCTTTCAATTCTAGTGAGTTTAAAAAATGGTAAATTCCAGTTCCTGCAGACATTTCAGTTATGCTCTGTACTTGGAATTCTTCTTCATATTCCCGCAAGGGCGCTACAATCCGATACAATATCTTTCCATAACTCTTCAACACTCCTGCGGGTTATGCCATATACCCTTGCATCCGTTCTTGCCAAATGTTATACACCACAGCTCTAAAGCTGCATTTGAACACATTTGTCCCAAATCTATTTCCCTTGGCTTTGAATAGTGCCGCTTATTTGATTTCATTCCATTCGCTCGAGAAACTGATCAGCTCCAGACTTTTATAGAATCTGTCCCAAAGCTCTGAAGCAATACAAAAACTCCTGAATAGGTGATCTATGGTTTCTTCATTTCCTCTACATAGAAGACAGCTCGCGTCCGGGATGCTCATATACTTGCTGATACGATCACGAGTGATAATATTCGTTGACCATACAAGAGGAGCCCATTCTACTTTCTACGCTTTTTCCCGAGTTACTTTCCATATTTTCTTCGATACTAGCTTCCCATTGTCCTCAGCTTTCCATTCATGAATATCTAGTTTGTCGTGTAGTTGTATGTTACTAATATGATCAAATATCCTTTGTCCATCTGGATTTCTTCTTAGGAGTGAGTCCCAATTCGCGTCTTTAATGTCCCTGATTTTCGCTTTTGCGCAGTCCCTTCTAATACGAGTATTTTGAAACTCCTCCTTGTGGATGAAAGACTAGTTTTCGAACCAGGGGTCGTGCCAGAATAGAGTGTTTTTCCCGTCCCATAGCCGAATGTCATAAAGATCTGCAATATCGCTTCTTAGTTTAAGAATTTTTTCAGAGACCAGCTCATACCTTCATGAATTTTGCAGGTCTAGATGCTGGTTTTGTATTTTATAAACCTCATATGCACCCATTTGATCCATAGTGACTCCTGATTGAGCTTTAAAGCCCACAGATACTTGAAGGTGAAATCTTTATTCCACTCGATACAGTTCTTCAAGCCGATGCCTCCCTCGTCCTTTGGTTTGTAGAGAGTGATTCATTTGACTTTCTTTCCTCCTCTTCCGCTACTGCCCCAAATAAAGTTCCTCATCAGCGTGTCAACCTCCTTCATTACCTTCTTCGGAATGACCATCTGCTGCGCCCAGTAGCCAACTATTCCCATGACCACGGTTTTGATAAGTTCGATCAATCACTCTATTTTATTTTATCTGTATTTAGGTAAAGATGATTATAAAAAATGAAAAAGACAAGTTTCAGTATCGGCCGACGGAGGTAAGTAGAGGTCTCAATCTGTAACAAAATAATGAACAAAGACCTTAACGCTATAAACAATAGCGAAAGGAAGAAAGCTTGGTCGTGGGAGGTTGGAGGAGCCACATCACATACCGCAATTCATCGACTCCAATACCTCTCAAAATTTAGGGTTTCTTTTATGTAGTTTTACTAAAGTTTGGTTAGGAGATTGTGGAATATATACATTTTTAGTCAAATTTATTCTAAACCTGCTCGATATATTCTCACTTCCCCGCAGATCTATTTGGGAAGGATCTCCTTTTAAAGGCACGAATATATTAAAAATACTCAACTAACTAAAGCAATAAGACAAGTAGAGATGAATTTAAGAGCTTACTCTTTCTGAGTCTAGGATGAGAACATATTCATTGATTTTATATAGATACATATACAAAATATAGGATTTTAACTATGTAAGTCTATCTCTCATAAATATAAAAGATTAAGGACAAAAGTCGAAGTAAAATACTTAATAGAAGACGACAGATATTTGAAAACTGTAATAAGATTATATATATAAGTGTACCTCTCTACTAACTTATTAAAATTAAGGATTGTTTTAAACCATCAATAATTTTTCCATTATATATTTATGATGTTAATGTAAAATTAATTCCCTTAACATCTAGATATATTCCAAGCATTTTGGCTAATCTACTTGGGAAGAACCATACACAAATTAAGAGTTAGGAAGTTTAAGTAATGAGATAAACAATATTTATAGAAACCTAGTTATTCTTAGGCTCTAATTGTTATAAGCATATTTAAATTGATATTTTCTCTGTAATACTAATATCCTCCAGATTTTCCCACATCCTCAACAATCTATTTGAGAAGGAATGAAGAATGTCACTTGAAATGCTTGAATCTAATGAAAATGATAAACTAACTAAAGCATTAGGACAAATAGAGATTAATTTAACAACTTACTCTGAACCATGTAGGATAGAATATATTCATTGATTTTGTATAAACCGAAATAACATGATATTTAATTTGCAGGTCTTCCTCTAAAAAATTTAAAAAATTAAATACAAAACTCGTAGTATAAAATCATAATTTTGACATTCTTTGTGTACGAATGTCCAAATTTTTTCACTTTAAATGAATATAAGATAATATTAGTCAAGAGTTACAGAAAGACTAGATAAAGCTAGTGAGAGGTGGGCATGGTTAAGAACTAGAAAGTTCAATAAGTTAAATGAGATAATCGTGTGTTTATATAGCCCTAGATAGTATTAGCCTCTAATTGTTATGATCATATTTATATTGAAATTTTCTATCTAATATTTATACAATATATTTTACTTATATATGAACCTATCAAAATTTAGGAATGTTTTAAACAATCAATATTTCAATTATATATTAAATTAATGTCAAATTTATTCCCTTAATATGATCGATATATTCGCTGCATCGTCGCCGATATATCTTGAAAAGATCACTCTTCAAATCTTTGAACTATTGAAAATTATAACCTCAATTAATCAACATAAATAAATAAATAAATATATATATATATATATATATATATATATATATATATATATATATATATATATATATATATATATATATATATATATATATATATATATATGCACCTATCAAAATTTAGGGATGTTTTAAACCATCAAAATATTTCAATTATATATATTAAATTTAATGTCAATCCCTTAATATGATTTATATATTCGTTGCATCGTCCCGATATATCTTGAAAAGATCGCTCTTCAAGTCTTTGAATCTGTTGAAAAATTCTAAACTCAATTAAGCAACAGGATAGATAGAAATCAATTTAAAATGATCAAATTCATTCATTTTATATTATTGCCATGCAAATATAGAATTTTCAATGTGCATGTTTTCCCCCAACAAAGATATATATAAAATTAAGTACAAAACTCCAAATAGAATACTAAAATAAGATGACAATTGTTAAAAAAAAATTGATGTTTGGTTGGTAATGATATTCTTAATTATTTCGTACAAGAATGAAACAAGAAATAAATAATGTGTATAGAACCCTAGTTATTCATAGTAGCATATTTAAATTAATTTTTTTTTTACTATTATTGCAATATTGTAGTCATTCATTTTTTATACCTATAAATTATTTGTATTAAAACTTTATACAAACTTATTGTACGAGATTAAAAAATAAATAATTAATTTTATGATATATAATCATACCAGTTTCAATTAATTGAATTCCGGATATTTTATAAATAAACTTAAAATGGCCAAAACAATTAATTTAATTCCGGATATTTTATAAATAAAATTAAAATGGCCAAACAAATAAAATAAATAAATATGGTTCATGTCCTAAGGTCATGCTTGTATATATGACCTTTGATAATAATTTTGTATTGTTTTGTTTTGTAGGAAAATAAATAATAATAAAACATAACATGCATACAGACCACACAATAAGGACGACACAAACCACGGATGACACAAACAGAAAATGAGCCAGAATGTTTTGGTGGAAACCAAAAAGGAAGGAAACATAAATAAAGGAGGGAAATTAAAATTTGAACTGACAAAAAATTCCTAGATCTAAAGAGGTTTAAATAAGATTTTAATTCATTTTAGGGAAAAACAAGAAGAGCTTAGATAAAGAAAGAAGCTTAAGAGAAATCTTTCATTAGAACTCCAAGCTTAAGCTTCATAGTTTTTAAAAAATCTTAGGAGATTGCTTCTACATTTGATCTAGGCTTTGGAAAAACTTATACAAGATCTATGAACAGTTTTCAATCAATTGTAAGTGATAATTCTCGTTATAACATGATTCTTAATAAAACTTCATTTGTAACTATTTATGTTCTTATCTTCGTTTATGTTTGATTATTCCTCAATTTAATTGTATAATCTTGATCCTCATTTGATTTGTGAACTTTCTTTTATATTAGAATTGTGTTATTCAATATATAACAAAAACGTCTAAATTTGAACAAAATCTCCAAAAAAACGTGGATCATTGTTCTGGAATTTAGGCTCAAAAACAATGATCCAAAAATGATCTTGATGTGTTTTAAAACATGTTAGAAGTACTTATAATGAACTGTTTTAAGTATTGAAAATTATAAAAAAAAAAAATCAGAAAATGGACATAACTTCAGGTTTTAAAGGATAAATCATTTGTAAAATTGGTTTAGGCTAGGATTGACTTGTGCTATTTATTTCCAACAAATTATGTCGAACATTTGGAAAATAATTGATTGATTTGGACTTGAAATGAAGAATTGTTGTTTTTCTAATCATCTTCTTCAAGAAACCGACGTGCTCCAACGAACTGGACACTGTCAACAAATTCTAAATGGTTTGGGTTAAGTTCTATGCTTTTAGTTTCTGTTTTGGTGAAACGAATCAAAAATTGTGTTTAAAACTTTTTTACTTTTAGTTTGTTTGAATGAAGAAGAAGCTAATTAAGCTTAAGGCTCTGTTTTAAAAAAAAAAAACTTAACATTTTGTTCTTGATTTAATTGGGCAGAAACATTTTTGTTAAGGTTAATTGAATATTTTCTATGATTATGCTATACTTACTGTATCCATAACTGGAGTGATAGGTATCCAAAAATTACAAGAAAAATATATGGGTGATCCATAATATTTTGGTGTATTAACCAAAATATTTGAATGCATTATATGTTTTGACTATATTTTTTACTTGTGCCATTAATCAACCATCTGTCCCCTACATTGTCCCCTACATTGTTCAGGTAAATATTACTTCCTAATTTTCTTTTTATTTCCCAACGAAATAGCATAGACGCGCAACTATGAACATAACATGCATGGTCCCTGGTTAGATTCGATAATTCAATACGATCAAAATTGTATCAATGTTGTATATTATATTAAAAGGGTAAAATTGTTTCAAAGTAGAGACCGTTCTTTGAATTGGCAGGTGGATCATAATGTTGATTGTCTTTTCCACACGTAATCAAGTACCGAACCTGTACACGATAAAAATTACTCAGCTTTGGTCATCGATCTTACACCGTTTAAACAGCTCTTTTATTAAATTTAATACGACATGAATTTATTCTTTTAAGTGATATAAAAAAATAAAGCGATGAAAACGAAACATTATAGTCAATCCCATAACTAACTTTCCCTTCGAATCTAATAGGAGATTGAGAATTTAATGAAGTGTAAGTACTAAAAATTTACATACCCAATTTATAAAATTAAAATAATTATTTTTGATTTATTTTCAAATAAATAAAATCAAAATAAATAACCCAAGACCAAAACCTAATAAAATAATTAATTAGATTAAATATTATGATAATTAAAACCTAATTAATTAAGGATAATAACCAAATAAAACAAATAACATTATTTGGGATAAATATTGTACTCATTTTGTCTCAAAATAATTTTAGAAAAAATTAAGGGATAAAAATAAATAATTTATGATGAAAATAAAATTATTTATTTAACCCAAAAATATAAACAAAAAATAAAATAAATTGGCAATATATTTATTATATTTATTTTAATATTTTGTGTATTTTAAAAGATCAAAATTAAAGCAAAAAAGGTAAAAGAAAAATCAATTTAAACAAACCCTTAAGGTTTTAAATAAAAAAATCAAATTCATAATCAGATGTAATTGAAATTCTGTAAAAATGCTACAGCTGAAACCACAACCAACGAATAGACGTTGTATTTTCATCCAATGACTCAGAAGCGCCTGTGTCGCCCGCCGCAATAGAGGTAACACGCGCCCACGCAACACCCGGTCATCTAACACTTTGTTAGCTAAATCGCAACGGAACGCCCCAATGCTGGACGAAACGCGGACGAAACGATCTATGTCCGCGTTTACACTCAAAACAATGTTGTTTTGAACCCAAGTTGTCTTCTTCGCCGCGATCGCCGGAGGATAAGAACGGGTCACATCTTTGATATCTCAAAGATGGAACTTTGCTTACAGTCAAACATTTCGGATTATTCAAATGCTGAAATGATCACCATACTACGGTGATAATTTTCCCTACATATAGGCTCATGATCATGACACATATCAACAAGTTGGATGAAGAACAACCAAAATACAATAAATGAATTTTGGCTAATTCAATCCACTTGAGCCCTCAACCGACTTATAGCCTCCCTCAACAATTTTGAAGCCAAGAGATCAACTCTAAAATCTCGAATCATAAAAAATCAAAAATCCTCCATTAAAGCTCCAAGCTTATAGAGTTTTCTAATTTTTATGTAAGGCCTTAAATCTTGTATCTGAGCATCCCAAAAGCTTCCCTAAGGTCTAAAGAGTGTTCTCCAATTCTTGGTTTGATTCCGATTACTCAATAATTCATATTTCTGGTTTGAATTTAAAATTTTTATATTTCAATTTTTATAAACTTGTATGCTACCTAGGTCTTGAATTTTTTGATTAGAAATCGATCCTAGGATAATTTATAAGATTTTATTGAAAGCCAGAATCGATCAATCAGTCTTTTAAAGAAAAATCCAAACATCGGATATTCTATTCTTGGGCTAATCCTCAAAACAACAACTTAAAAAGATTCCTAATATATTTTAATGATGTTGGACAATTTTTTAGATCATGTTTGATCCATCCCGATCATGTTTGACCAAAATAAAAAATTAATTGAAATTTTGAGTTTTTGAATTGGTCTAAATGAACTTCCAGTGTTCATATTTTGGTGTCAATCAAGTAAATGAAGTATACAAAAACTATAGACAAACTCCTTTTACTTCAAAACATCTCTAAAACCAAAAACTCAATTATTGGCCATAATTGTTTTGAATGAATTGATCATTACCTAGGGCAATTGATACCTTAGGATGATGTTCTAAATGTTTTTGGGAGCTTTGTGAGGCTACCTAGGCCATTAATTCAATGAATCAAACTTCCATAAAAATTGAAAAACCTGCAATTTTGATGTTCCTGAGGACCGAGAGGTCCGACTAAGTCTTTTCAGCTAGGACTGATAGATCGACCGATGTTTTACAACCACAAGGTCCCACCAAAGATTTTCATATAGGACCGAGAGGTCCGACTGATGTTCTTCATCTAGGACTGAGAGGTCGGACCGAGGATTTTTACATCTGATTGAGAATTCACACATATGACTGAGGTGTCTGGCACCCGATCGAAAACTCTCGAACCTAGGACCGATGACTTCCACCTAGGACCGAAAAGTCAGACCTATGACCGATAATACATGAACCCAAGAGCGATGAACTCCACCTAGGACTGAGGCGTATGATCAAGAATTTTGGCACTCGAATGAAAATTCTAGTCAAGAACCGAGAGGCCGTAGCACCTCGACCGAGGATCCTGAACTTAAACCGAGGGGTCTCTGATCAGGACCGAGGGCTTTTTGGCCTCGACTGATAAAACGAACACATGACTTAGGATACCGATCTTATGGTCTGTTTGGTTCACATTTTAAAATTTTGGAACGAAAAAATATGTTCCAAAAACCTTAAAAAAATAGAAAATGATTTCAAAATATTCTCGGGATATTTCCCAAAAAATTAATATTTTGACAAAGCCTTATTAATGATTTATTTTTAAATTCTAATATCTTTTAAACTGATATTCTTTAGGTATTTTCATATCTAGTCATAATCAACAACATGTATCAACATTTAAATAAATGTTATTAAAATTCTTTAAATAACGTTAAAACCTACGCATGTTTAAGATCATAAGAATAATCGATAAAAATAAAAATTATACAACCGATTTTCAAAAGCCAAATTTATAAGTAGAGACTGATTTAAACGAGTACGGAGGATGAAGCGCGAAAGCTTTCCCAAGTATCACTAAACTCGAACTAAAACGAAATTTTAGCTAAAAATATGTTTGCATTATGTGACTACTATATATGTATTATGTGTATGCATTTATATTCTAAGTGAACATCTCAAACATGTTCCTTTTTCAAAACGAATGCATTTTTGTAAATGTTTTGAATTTTTAATCGTACACTATGTCCATACTGAAAGATATTGAACTGATCCCATGGATCGATAGTTTCCACGAAATCGAGTGGAACCATGGGATTTATGAACTAACCCCCATCATGAGGTTTAGAAACTTCAAGATAACCACACCTTCATGAAGAAAATGTAGAGGAGGTGGAGCTATGTAGGACGTGTTTACTATATGGGAGAAAGGCCCATGTGCCCAACCATAGAAAAATTCTGAGTTATCTAATGATGGAGAACAAGAATGTTCTACACTTGAAAACATTTGTAGAATCAATGTCCTTGAGGAAGCTTTTTCAAGATGAATACAGATATACTAAGACAACATCCGAGACAAACCTAAAAAAGAATGTCATAGATTTCCAGAAATGAACAAAGATGGAAATCAGGAATGTAGAAGTCCCATAACTTTGGGATCATTCCTGATGACGATGATAATCTTGTTGGCCCATTTCTTCATGGCTCAAGCGGATGACAAGCCACCTCCAAAATCATAGAGCTAGTAACCACATGCATATGGAAAAAATGACCCCTCAGGTATCATTTTGGATGAAACGTCGATGGGTTTGAATGACTCGATTTTAACCTCTATCGTGAAAAAAGAGGCTCACATCTAATTCTCTACATATGACTGCTCGACAAACTAGAACGTTTGTCGCCAGTATGTCCTACAAATATCATCTCCCCTTCTCTTCAATACCGAAGAATGAGGAAAGCTTCGCATATACCTCTTGTAGAGAATGACGACGAAGTTAGGGAATTACTCATATGGTATCCCATTAAGAGATGACATATATGATGGACGATGAACCCATGATCATGCTTATGGGCTTGAAATTGATTACCTCCTACTACACATTCGGTCATGACTAAATGCCATCGTTATAGACAGAAAAATCAACCACAAGGCCTATGAGGGATATCTCGAGAAATGGAACAACGCCTCACAAATGAGTATCTAAAGAAGCGAAAGAACTACATGACCATCATTCTTGAATAATACGAGAATGTGAAAAAAATGAAGAGGAGGAAGCTTTTAGTGAGAATAGGCTACAACATGACTTAAAGCCTTTGACCACCGTCAACACTTTTTCCCTTTTAGACTCCCTTGGTAAATATCAACGAGAGAGATCTGTCTGTAACAAACTTAACGAGTATGTTTTGTATAACAAATCTCTGTTTGCATTTTAAATCACAAAGGAGATGTTCATTCCTCATGATTCATCTTATGTGCATATGCATTGCATTGTACTTTGCTACAATTGCAAACCCTCACCTCTTTCTCTTTTCAACAATCCAAGACTTCAATAGCCAACACGGCCCCTAGAAAGAGATATCCAAAAACCGGATATTTTATACGCCACTAGATGGCCGAAGAACTCTTAGTACCTGAAATGGTCTCTACGATCGAATCTAAGGAAATGAAGAAAACTTTGCAACATGTGAAGGAACAACTCACGTTGATCACTTACACTTTAGCTAATCAACAAATCCCGTCTATATTCCAAAACATATCTTCTTCCTCTTGATTTCCTACACAGCCTATCCTGGTTATGTTCAATCCCATGAACTCCCGTCCTACTAGTCCTCAAGCTCAAGAGGAAGTTTCTCTCTACGAAGACTTTAAAGAGGATATCGACCTAACCACACGGGAACAATATGAGACACACGAGGAGGTACTCAACCCCCTAGGACCACCGAAAGAACAAATTCCAGTGGCTGACCAATCACCACTAACGAAATATAAAAGCCTTATGGTTCAATTTTAAGCCATGCAGGAAGAATTGCAAACCTGACTAAACATAATGGATAAGGGAAAAAGTACTAAAGAACATTATGACTGGAAAAATTCTATAAAAATTTCCAAACGAGCAATCATTCCATTACGCGTTAAGCTTCTAGCCATATCCAAGTACATCGGAAAAAAGCAACTCGTCATTCTTTTTGAAAATGTACACTTCTACAATAACCACATTATAACTTGGAGAACCGAAAGTTCTCCACTTATTCCCCAATACCTCGATGATGCTGCTCTACCCTAGTATCACTAGCAAAAGATAGTATATTTATAGAGCATCGAGGAACTAGCTGCAGCGTTTATAGAACGGTTCTCTATGCACCTCAACCTGGAACAACCAGAAAAGAAGTTGAAGAATATCAAACAAGGAGAAATGAGAAATTCTCCGTGTTTATCGAAAGATGAAAATAATTCGCTGAGAAAATCAATTCCCTCCTGAGCGAACAATAATAGATTGATATGATATTGGATTCGTCGTTAAAACTGATGAAAATGCTAAAGACTATCAATAATCTCGATGACACCATCGAGAAAGAAGTGAGAGAATGAAAAGTAGTCAAGGCTAGGAGTGTAAACGAG
Source organism: Impatiens glandulifera (assembly GCF_907164915.1). NCBI lineage: Eukaryota > Viridiplantae > Streptophyta > Magnoliopsida > Ericales > Balsaminaceae > Impatiens > Impatiens glandulifera. The sequence continues at coordinate 35,816,226 of NC_061865.1, forward strand.
TCGAGTCGAGTCGAGTACCTGACTACTCGAACTGGACTCGAATTGCATTGTAAATATTCGAACTCGAACTCGATCTTGATCGAGTATCAGAATTTATACTTAAATTCGGATCGATTACAATTTGAGCTACTTGAGCTCGAACTTGAAAATTCAATTTTATTAATTAAAATTAAATTTTACCAAATAATATCTCAAATATAATATAATATATATTTCACAAACTACACATATATAATCACAACATTATTTAAGTATAAAAAATATAAATATTATTACATAATTTAAACATAATCATTCAATCATAAATATCTTACTTAGAAATTATAAGCGAAATTAAATATTTAAAAAAATGTTCATCACAAATATTACAAGTTTGATAATATGATACACTAGTCATATAGTGATCTTCAAATTCTACAATATTCGAAATATGAAATTGTGAAAGCAATGAACAAGTTGTTCCGTTAATGGTTAAATAAAATAGATGCTTAAAGGTATTTTAATGGAGAAAAAATTTGAAATATGGCCAAAGGAGAAGAAAGAGAAGTGTTTTACCGTTCGAAAATGGAAGGAGAAAATAGAGAAGAGTTTTGTCATTTGGAAATAGAAGGATAATAGAGAGAGAAATATGAGTTTGATTGTATGATAATGGAAAGAGGAGAAAATGAGAATCGAATGAGAAATGGAGATGAATTTGTCTGTTTGGAAATGGAAGGAGGAGAGCGATTGAGAATGGAAGTTGTGAGGTTTTTTTGGTTATATAGGGTATTTATTTGAGTTGTCAAAAGAATAGGTTACAACTCTAAGATTATGCCCATGACATTTGAATTCTAGCATTCTTAACCAAGTTTTTAGGCTCTTGGTTGACAACTTCCAAGTAGCTAGTCATTTCAGTTCAAATTTGAATTAAAATGCTATACTCTCCTAGTTTTCCACCGAACTTGTTTAAATTCAAATTTAAACATCATCAAAGGAATTAATGATTTTAAAAATATATTGATCAGGTCTGGGAGTATTTGAAAACTCCCCCAAATCATCGGCTTATTGGATTCTCGATTGGGCGTTCGGTTGGATTGTGGTCTGGCTCTCAGTGGGGCGGTCGGTCGATTCCTTCAATCATCATTTTTTTAATATATATTAATTTAATATTTTTTTATTTATATTTATATATTATATATATTAGAGATATAATAATTATATATAAATATAAAAATCAATGATTAAAGATAATATTTAAAATATATTAATATATAAATTATTTGTAAAAACTTTGTTATATATATATATATTTAAATAATTATTTATATATATATAAATTATTTAATATTTATATATATATATTTATATATAAATTAATGATAAATATATATATATATATGAGATTTAATAATTATATATATAAATATAAAAATGTATGATTAAAGATAATATATACATATATAAGAGATTTAAATCTTCCTATATGAGGCTTAAGGAGAATGTCAAGACCCAATCTTCTTGGCCCAAGAAGAGGAGGAGGCCTAAGCCTGCTTAAGCCCAACGCAAGGAATATTCTAGCTGGAAGGCAGGTGCTTGATTAACGCATCACTAATTGAGAGTTGAAAGGCATGTCCTTGATTTGCGCATCACTAATTGATACTTACAAGGAATGTCCTTGATTATTCCATCACAAATTGACAATTAGAAGGAATCCCTAAATTAGTGCATCATTGATGGACACTTATAAGGAATGCCTTAAATTAGTGTGTCATTAATTTAATAGCTAGAATTAGTCCTATAAGTACCTGTGAGGTATTACATTGTAAATCACCAAGTATTCAAGTGATATAATACTATTCTTTTTAAGAGTTTAGTCTCTCTCTAGAATTCTTGTGTCAATTCTATTAAACGTCGAGTGTTGTGTCGAGTAAGGCTGACTAGTTACTCGTTCTTGAGAAGATCGTAACTAGTGCCACACGGATCGTTAGTGAAAAGACTAAGCCCGTGACAATTGGTATTAGAGCTGAAATAATGAAGAGATCGGAAGAAAATTCAAAGGTCGTGGAAGAAGTAGAGAATCTTTCCCACGGGACTGGAGAAGATGGTAGGAACTCTCGCAAAGTTCAGGCGGGAGGAACCAAAGCTACCAAAGAAAGAGAAAGATCAAGAGACGCTATCGTTGACATTATCGCTAGGTTGGAGAAGGTAGAACTCACCGTGGCGTACGGACAAGATAATGACGGAGACCTAGAGGAACGCATTGCCGAACTTTAGAAGGATAGAGATGAGCTCTGAGGAGGAATGCAAGGTGCCCTGAACGAAGGCTTGTCCAAATGTCAAGAGCAAGCTCAGATCGTGGAGTAGACCCTCCTTGGTGAAATCAGAACCTTGACTGAGAAACTCGAGGTAATGATTTCTAAGTTACAAGCTACCGAAGAGAATGTAGCGTTACTCAAGAAGGAGGTTGCGCAAGAGTGCGAACGCGCACCTGTATGAGTCCCCAATCCGATAAGGATAGGCATTCCAAGGCCTAAAGCGTATTTAGGCGAGAGGAAAGCGAAAGAGATCGACAACTTCTTATGGAGTCTGGCCCAGTATTTCAAAGTACTCGGCCTAGTAGAAGAGGCGAGGAAGATAGATACTGCCACGACATACCTGGAAGACACCGCAATGCTGTGGTGGAGGCGAAGGAGTAGCGACATTAAAAGAGGTACGTGTTCTATCAATACTTGGGGTGAATTCAAGGAGGAACTCAAGAGACAGTTCTATCCTGAAAACGCCACTCGAGAAGATAGGGCCAAGTTGCGGCGGCTCTCACAAAGAGGGAGTATCAAGGAATATGTCAAAGAGTTCATCACTACTCTCATTGAGATCCCTAACTACTCAGACGATGAAGCCTTGTTCGCCTTCACTGATGGTCTACAAATGTGGGCGAAGTTGGAGTTGGAACGACGTAGTGTCCAAGATCTAAGCTCCGCTATTGTCGTGGCTGAATCTTTTGTCGAAATGAGAAGGCAAGAGAAACCAAACTCGACCTATGAGAGGCATGACAATGGGGAAAATGGTGGAGATCATATCTATAACAATGAAGATCCAGTTAAGTTTACCAAATCCAATGGTAAAGGAGCTCAGGACGAGAAACGTGGAGAGAAACCCCGGATAAAGTGTTTCTTTTGTGAAGGGCCGCACAAAGCAAGAGAGTGCCCTATGAAGAAAAAACTATCAGCATTGATGGAGGAGCAAGAACTCTTTCACGATGCAGCTCGATTGGGGTCGTTAAACCTAATTAATGTCGTTACAGAAAGTTTGATGAGCCAAAGTCCGCGAAGAAAGGACGACTATTTGTGGAAACTAAAGTAAGAAACCACATGGTTAAAGCTTTGTTGGACACGGGAGACAACAACAATTTTCTAGAGGTAAAGGAGGCGGGAAGACTGTGGCTCAGGTACACTAAGGAGAAAGGGTGACTTAAAACAGTCAACTCGGCACCAAGTGCAACCTATGGAGTTGCTCGTAATGTAAAGATCAACTTTTGGGAGTGGAACGGCCTTCTAGATTTCTCCATTATTGACATGGACGACTACAAAATGGTTTTAGGCATAGAGTTCCGAGACAAGGTAAATGCCATCCTACTCCCTTCTACCAATATGATGTACATTCTAGAGCAAGGTAATACTCGCACAATACCTTTAACAAGAGAGGGCAAGAGAGAAGCTAGACACCTCTCTACCATGCAACTCTAAAAAGGTGCGTAGAAGATCTACACATCATCTTTTGTCACCGTGAAAGAAGATGAGAGAACTGCGTCCAAAGAGAAGATACCTCTAGAGGTTACAACTGTCCTAGAGAAAGGTCATGATGTAATGCCCGCTGGATTATCAGAGAAACCCCACCATAAGAGAGAGGTGGATCACAGAGGAGAGTTAGTCAAATGTACTAAACCATCGGCGGTGGTTTTTTATCGCATTATACCCCCCAAATTGGAGAAATTGAAGAGGCAACCGGAGGAGTTTCCCTTCAAAAAAGATAAGTGTAAAATAGTCAAGACCGCCAAAAGAATGAAGAATTGGGAGGAAAAAAAAAGAGAAGACACTTGGAGTTCGGAGGAAACCGAGTGATAGTAAAACTTCTCCTCCATCAAGAGAGACGATTTTCCAAAGTTCACAAGGCGCTTGTGAGGCAATATGAAGGCCCTTTCTTAGAGAAGAAACGGGTTGGAAAGTCATCATATCACTCAAAACTTTTATCTCATGTGGAGACACCATCTAGGCCTACAAGGAGGAAGCGACAAGGAAGTCGCCAGATTGAGTGGGGAGAATGTCACGGCCCAATCTTCCTGGCCCAAGAGGAGGAGACTTAAAGAGAATGTCACGACCCAATCTTCCTAGCCCAAGAAGAGGAGGAGGCCTAAGCCCGCTTAAGCCCAACACAAGGAATATTCTAGATAGAAGGCATGTGCTTGATTAACGCATCACTAATTGAGAGTTGAAAGGTATGTCCTTGATTTGCGCATCACTAATTGATATTTAAAAGGAATGTCCTTGATTAGTCCATCACTGATTGACAATTAGAAGGAATCCCTAAATTAGTGCATCACCGATTGACACTTATAAAGAATGTCCTAAATTAGTGTGTGATTAATGTAATTGCTAGAATTAGTCCTATAAATACCTGTGAGATATTACATTGTAAATCACCAAGTATTCAAGTGATATAATACTATTCTTTGTAAGTGTTTACTCTCTCTCTAGAATTCTTGTGTCAATTCTATTAAATGTCGAGTGTTGTGTTGAGTAAGGCTGACTAGTTACTCATTCTTGAGAAGATCGTAACTAGTGCCGCACGGATCGTCAGTGAAAAGACTGAGCCCGTGACAATATATATAATATTACTTACAGCTGTTAAGTTTAACAAAAATATTTATAGAAGCGTCAATTGGTGACTATTTTTTAAAGTTTGAGAGGAAATATATTTGAAAATTTATTTGAGTGTTAAAATTAAGCGATCAAAATAATTGGTGAGTCACCTAAGTAATTTGCCCTAAAATAGATAAATACAGTCTAGTATGATCCTTCATAAGAAGTCGGGAAATTTAATATAAATAACTGATCCGCAAATTGACCCTCCCTGTCCTAGTCCTATTTATGAATTACTTAAAATATCAATATTTGGTGGAATGCTAAATTTAAAAAATTTAACACCATGCATACAAATATTTTGTAGAATGCTAAATTTACAAAATTTAACACCATGCAGACAATCAGATATAAAAATGGTAAATTTTTAGTATAATATTGTATTTTACGTTTTTAAGAAATACGCTCAGAAAATATTTTTTTTCTAAAGATTTTTTTTCTAAAGGACCGCTAGAGTACACGAAGACACTAGACTAGAGATCCCACGCACTGGGTTGACAAGCGACAACCAACGAAAGTCAAAGGAGGTCAAACATAAGTCAACCTGCGTGAGTTAGATCTAACTCATCTCAAGTCCAATTAGGGTCTACGTGATGGTAAATCGGTCAAAAATGGAGCAACGTCAGCTGGTCTTCTCAAGCTTTGTCTTCATCAGGTCATCATCGGAGGTCCTACATCATCAATCGGAATATAAAGAACATTAAGAGCATGTTCTTCATTTGGTTCATTTGAGTGCAGCCAAAATCTAAATAAAACCTCTTCGACACATTTTACTCAAATAATTTCCCAAGTCGGAGCTCTTAACCAAATTGAGTGATTCTGGTTGCATTGGAAAGTTAGGAGGATTATATAATTCCCCTTCAAACAAAATTCCAAATCAAAATCCCAATGATCCATGAGAATGAACTTCAAGTTTAAAACCAACCACCTTGCACTCAAAAAATTGTGGAGAAAGTTGTAGTCTACCAAATTAAACCCATGAGGAATTAAAAAAAGGTAAGACACATACCAAACGTTTGACACTGGTCTCAATGCTTTAAACAATATTTAAGGGACCGTGAGTGACTACACAAGATGAGGTATACACACCTTTCAATCATAGAAGCTAACTAGAGATACACTAGGTTTATTTGGCCATAACTCGAGTCAAACTCAACCAAATTAGATCTATTATCTACCAATAGAAAGGTCTTGGTATTAACTTTCTTTTGACATAAAGCATGACACATGGTTCGACACACATCCTATGCTTGGTTGTCGGTAAGGTAATTGGTCATCTTAGGGACACATGTGTTCATCCTATGATTCGTCCAACTAGAGGCCACTTCTTTTAAAACATGGAACACCAAAATTGTAGTTAATACTCATACCCTTCCAACCGTACTAAGATCACTTTATGACTCGACCTGTGTCAATTAGGAGAGTCTGTTAAAGCGTGTTGGGTCAAATTATTTTGACTGAGTGTTGAAATAATTTAACCATTGAGATTTTGATGATGAAATGACTTATGAGTTTTGTTGTAGGTGTATTGAAACAATATTTCATGAGACTTGGCTCTAATGAGGATCATTAGACCGATTTTGGCAATTAGATGCATAAAATTAGACGTACAGTCTAACTCATAGGAGTTAGACGTGTAGTCTAATGAATGCATAGAATTAGACGTACAGTCTAACTCATCGGAGTTAGACGTATAGTCTAATGAATGCATAAAATTAGACGTACAGTCTAACTCATCAGAGTTAGACGTGTAGTCTAATGAATGCATAGAATTAGACGTACAGTCTAACTCATCGGAGTTAGACGTGTAGTCTAATGAATGCATAGAATTAGACGTACAGTCTAACTCATCGGAGTTAGACGTGTAGTCTAATAGACTTGTAATTAGACGGATGGTCTAATAGATATTTGGAATTAGACGTACAGTCTAACTCATCGGAGTTAGACGTGTAGTCTAATATATTTGCAATTAGACGGATAGTCTAATATATGCGGAATTAGACGTGCAGTCTAACTTAGTGGAGTTAGACGTGCAGTCTAATAGAAAGTGAAAGTTAGATGTGAGTCTAACTCCTTCAGACAAGTATGAGGTAGAACCGGAATTAGACGTGCAGTCTAATGGTTATTGGATAATTAGACGTGTAGTCTAATTAGTGAAAGTTAGACGTGAGTCTAACTCCTTCAGACAAGTCTGAGGTAGAATCGGAATTAGACGTGCAATCTAACTCAGTGGAGTTAGATGTGTAGTCTAATGGTTATTGGATAATTAGACGTGTAGTCTAATCAGTGAAAGTTAGACGTGAGTCTAACTCTTTCAGACAAGTCTGAGGTAGAACCGGAATTAGACGTGCAATCTAACTCAGTGGAGTTAGACATGAAGTCTAATGGTTATTATAATTAGACGTGTAGTCTAATTCTATTAGACCAGGCGGTCTAATAGACTCGGTTACTAGAAGAAGATGTTTAATTTCATTAGACTGATTTTCACAATCTGTCTAACTGAAATACGTGAAATGCTCAGTTTAAGAAGTATGCTTGAAGCTAGCATTTCACCTACCCACGTCCTATAGCTGTACCCTACTCCTGATCCACTTTCTAGTGAAGATTAGTACAACAGCTATATGAAACCAACCAAGGAATGCCACGTAAGAGAATTTTCATCACATTACTTGTTTTGCAGGTACATCCCTGATAAAATATTCGGTGCACTACTAGTGATGTACGGCCACGATCCTTGTGCTCAGAACCTGTTGTGTACAATGGAGGATTTCCAATGGAAGAGTGCCACGTTTCATTCTTAAAGATTCGACTGTTAGCTCCTGCTCAGTATTTAACAAATCTCAAGAACAACGGACAATCTGCCTTACGAATTTATCCGAATACAACGAACAAGCAATCTGATTTTGCAGAGAGAGAAACTACTCAATCATCTTGCTTACTAAATTCATACTGTGAAGCTGCTTTCTGATTGTACTGTGTGTGAATCAAGAGAGAGCTAGAATCAAAACACCTTTAGCTGAGTGATATTCTTCATCTTGTAATTGAACAGAAAGTATTCTGTTCAATAGTGAGCTAAGTGTGTGTAAACTGTATTTGATTCGAATCATATTATAGTGAATCCTTCTGGTGGTTGGAAGAAGGAGTGATGTAGGAGAGTTTCTCCGAACATCCATAAACAAACTGTTGTGTACTTCATTTCTGTCATCTTTTCATATTTCATCTTGTGCTTCAAACCCAAGTAAACGATTCCGCCTTGAATCTGTTTTAAGTGTTTATGAGAGTTTGCGTAGAATAGAAAACGAATTAAATCCCTAATAGAATTTCTTTCAAACCGTTTTTCATAAGCCTTCATCCTTAGCCAGACCCCTATCTCTATCGATAAAGTCGATCCTATCAAAGCGTGTTGTCCAAATATCCGAACTAAAGATGGCCAAGATGACCCAAAACATTCATTTTAATATGACATCATCCACATCTTGTTTTTCAAAATTTGGTAAACATGAAAGTTGTGGGGCTCGGTCTGGCCTAATGAGCCCAAGAACATACCATTTGTCTTAGTATCGAGCCCCAATTTCTACAAAACCGGAAATCCCATTTAATTTAAAAATTCAAAATACAGACTCAATACTACATATAAATTGGATGTTTTCTTCATAACACCCTAACGAATAATACAAATGTTGCATCTGAGATCGAAGATTTCCTTGCCGAAGCATCATCTACTTGGAAAAGGTTATTGCAAATCACTCATACCTTCTCCACAACCTTTCCAGATCATTTACCGGTATTTCAAAAAGCTTCTAAGGATTCTAAGCTAGTCTAATTCATTTTCACTAAGTGAAAGCTATCTCATTTTTTCTTGCACTCTTAATGATATATATATCGGTAAGTTGAAGTGGTTAAGTGTGTTGCATTGGTTGACCCTCTCTTCTATCTTAGAGTATAGAAATTGATGAATTAATCCAATGATTTTAAATAACCTACTTCCGATATTAGACCTTCCTAAAGAGGTTTATGCATTATTATTGAGCTTAGGCAAGAAGAATTGTCTCAATATGCATATCATTTATTAGAAGTGATGAAGTTATATATTGATATAATGAAAAACGCCAATATGTGCATAATAAAAAGGATTTTGTAACCAGAGGTGCATATTCTCACCCGAAGGTCCTGGGTTCGAGACCGTCAGGCGACAAGTTTTGCGCCTGATTACATGGTTAAACGTGTTTACGGGCTACATGCTTAATCCGTTGTCCTATTTTTTATTATTTCTTCTAGTCTAGCGGCAATAAGAGGTGGATACTCACCCTAAGGTCCTAGGTTCGAGATCGTCAGGCGAAAAGTTATGCGTCTGGTTAAATGGTTAAGTGTTTTTGTGGGATACATACTTAATTCGTTTTTCCAATTTTTTTTTCCCAAAAAAAGATTTTGTAAAGGTCGCTTACTAATTTAAGTGTTCAGTTGAATTTGCTTATATTGAGAGTAATTCATCTCCATTTGGAAGCTAAAAATGGTTTGATTGATCTCTAGTCTAGTGGAATTCGAATGAACCTCGTTAAATTGAACTTGACAAAGAATGGCCATTATTTTATGTTCACCGTCAAGTTGTTGTTCAATGGGAAAGAACATGATTCGTAACTCAAGGATTATGGAAAATACGTATATCCTAAATAATGGGATGATCAGAAGACATGGACATGGTCCTTTTCGAATTTGTTGCTAGAAAAATGAACTCAAATGAAGACCGAGTTGGATGGTCAAGAGAGACTGCATGCAAGCATCCAAGGATGATTGGCCATGCTAGATCTAGCGGGCTGGTTAATTAGTAATAACTGACTTATTTATCACTATGTCATTGCATATAAAACTAAATAAGCATAACTTATTTGCCTTATTTCATTTCAAGTCCTTAAATCTTCCGGACACATTCGAATCGACCCCGAGGGTTTTTCTTCATTCGATTTTGAGCTCAAACTTTTAACTTTCATTTTAATTTATAATCCTTAAGTCTGTTTGGTTTTCACTATTTATCAAACGACATCTATAATTAATTTAAAAATCTAAACTGATTTTTTAAATGTCTCAAAAAATATAAAATGTTCAAAATTTCTTGACAAAAACAAAATATTTCTAGAATTAGTAAGATATGTTTTGAAAATTCTATAACTTTGTGATGTCATAATTTAAGTTCTTTTAACTCCAAAAATTATCAAAAAAAATTCCTACATGATCCTACAAGTATTTTTTACCAATACACAAATTTTCATAAAGGACCTTAACGTAACGCGATAAACAATATAGAAAGGAAGAAAAATTATTTATTTATCTCCTATTAATTAGGCTAAATATAATAATTAATTTATAAGCTTTTTCAAATTAATTATCTTTTCTATTAATATTATAAATAGATAAATTATTATAAATATTATTTATTCAATCAATAATATTATTTTAATATTTCTCTTCAAGAACTCAATCAAATAATCTTGTTTATTTTATCAATTTTAGAAATCAAACTTGGTATCAGAGCTTATAAGAGGAAACTATCAAAAACAATTTTAATGGAAGAACAATATCACTTCTCAGTTCTACCAATAATACCTAGATGCGTGAAGTTTGATAAACATAACTATATTTATTTAAAATCACAAGTTACTCCAATCATGATTTATGATTTTATGGATATAGTAGAAGGGAATCTTAAAACTCCTCCCAAATTTTTTCAAGAAACAGATGATCAAAATAATACAATTCAAATCAAGAATCTAAAATTTAAACAATGGTGTATCCAAGATCAAATGGTATTCTCATGGCTCTTTTCAACATTGACCGACTAGATTCGTCAACAAGTCTCAAAATCATCTTCGGCGCAAGAACTTTGGAAAACCCTAAAGAAAATCTATTTTTCTCAATCAAAGAGCCAACTATTTCAGTTACGGAGTCAACTCCTAAATGCACACAAAGTAGTGACTCTTTTCTTAACTTCATTCAACATATCAAAAACATGTCAGATGCACTTCCAGACAATATGTTTCTGATCAATTTATGCAACTAACTTTACTCAATGGGCTTGGAGACGAGTTTGAGTCGATGATATGTACTCTAACTTCCGGACAAGATCTATCGTTTAATGAGATGACATAGACTTTTCTAAATCACGAACAACGACTCATATTCAAGAAAATAAAATTTCATTATGAAGATATTTCGCCCTCAAACGAATCGGCGAATGCTGATTATATTTATGGGCATGGAGGTGGAAAGAACCAAAGACAGAACCGAGACAATAATCGTCCGCAATATAATTTTTGTCATAAAATTGGTCATCGCTCCGAAAGTTATTTTTATAATCCATCTTGTCAAATATGTAATGTACAAGGACATAGTGCTCTCGAGTTCCCTCGTTTCAATCCTTCTACAAATCCTACGACAATGTTAGTTACATCGTCTACTATTGTAGATCTCACTTGGTGTCCAGATTTACGTGCTACTAACTATATTACTTCTGATCTTAATAATCTACATGTACATGCTCCTCATACTAGTACTCAAACTATTAAAGTCGGAAACAATGTCTTGGAATATTTATAATATTTGTACCACTAAAATTTTAAATCAACAAAATCTCTCTACTTACGTAATATCTTACACGTTTTGGATATTACTAAAAATCTGATGAGTGTCGCAAGATTTTCATCAGATAGTAACGTATTTTTTGAATTCCACCTGAATGTTTGTCTTATTAAAGACCGAGATACGAAGATAGTGCTTCTTAAGGGATTAATCAAGGACAGACTTTATTGCATTGAACCTACTGAAAGTTCGTTTTCAACATGTTCTAATAAACAAGTGTTTATTGGTATTCGATCTCCTACTCAAATTTGACATTCACGACTTGGACATCCTTCTAGCGCTACTACATCTTTAGTTATATCACACTTTAAATTACCAGTTTCAGGTAGTAATACTATTTATTTTTGTAGATCATGTCAATATGGGAAAACACATAAACTACCTTTTCAACTTCAAAATCTACATATATGGCTCCTTTAGAGATAATTCATTCGGATGTTTGGGGATCTGCTCCTGAGTTTTCGTCTATTGGTTGTCGTTATTTCGTACATTTTGTGAATGATTTTAGCAAATTCACATGGATATATTCGCTAAAGAAAAATTGAATGTTTTCAATACGTTTATCAACTTTCTTCAATTTGTTGAAAATTTATTTAGTCTTTAAATCAAAATATTGCAAACTAATTGGGGAGGAGAATATAGAAATTTTCAATAATTAATGGATAATCATGGTATTTTACATAGTTTATCTTGCCCACATAGTAGTGAGCAAAATAGTATTGCTGAACGAAAAAATTGTCATATTACGGAAATTGGTCTCACTTTATTGGTTCATGCATCTTTGCCACTACATTATTGGAATGAAGCTTTTGAAACATCCACATATCTTATGAATCTTCTTCATACTCCAACATTACATCAACGTTCACCATTCGAGACTATATTTAACTCTTCTCCTAACTATGGTTTCTTGAAGACATTTGTGTGTTTTTGTTATCCACTCACACGACCATGCAATCAACACAAACTCAATTTTTATACTACTAAATACAGTTTTCCTAGTTATAGTTCATCTCACAAAGGTTATAAGTCTGTTCACATTCTGTCTGGACGAATATTTATCTCTCGACATGTCACTTTTGACGAACTCAATTTTCCTTTCAAAAGTAAGGACCTTGTGCACTTGTCTAAACCACAAGAAGATAATGAGACATCTCTTTCAACAAATATACTTAATTCATCAATACCACTTATATTATCTCATATCACTTCATCGTTTCCACCATCTCCCTCTTCGATCTCCACAACATCACCAAACACTATATCATCTTCTTATACTACTATTACCGTTCTTTCAACACAACCAATTATCACAATAGATGAACCTAAATCTTCTACTCATCAGATGATCACATGCAATAAAGCACGATCTATGTCTTCATCTTCTCTCACTGCTACTTCTTTCGCCACTACACCTACATGTTTTAACAAAGCTAATAAAACATGACGTCTTTTCACGACAAATGAATATAATGCTCTTATTCAGAATAAAACATGGTCTCTTATTCCCCGTACACCATCTCATAATCTTGTTGGATGTAAATGTGTTTTCAAACTCAAGAATAAAGTTGACGGGTCTATTGATCGACATAAAGCACGTCTTCTGGCTAATTGATTCCATCAACAACAAGGTATTGACTATGAAGAGACATTTAATCCTATGGAAAAACCCACTACTATTCGTGTTATTCTTTCTTTGGCAATATCTTATCAATGGTTAATTCATCAACTTGATATTAGTAATGCATTACTTCATGGGTCTGTACAAGAAGAAGTTTACATGGCACAACCACCCAATTTTGTCCATCTAGATTTTCCTAATCATATATGCAAACTTCATAAAGCACTATACGGTCTTAAACAGTCTCCTCGTGCTTGGTATGCTACTCTTCGGACTGCTCTACTATCTCTTGATTTCATAGAATCGAAATCTGACACGGCTCTCTTCACGTATCATGCACCTCAAATAACCGCATACTTTTTGTATACGTGGATGATATTATTCTCACAGGAAATTTTAAATCGTTTCTAACAAAAATTATATTTCAATTAAATAAATTATTTCTTGTTAAAGATTTAGGTCAATTACATTACTTTCTTGGAATGGAAGTCATTCGTACCAAAGATGGCTTATTTCTTTCTCAATCCAAGTATATTGACGATATTCTCACTCGGGCTGATATACTTCAAGAAAAGCCATTACACACTCCCGTCTCTACTAACACATATCTTTCTAAACATGATGATGATCTTTTATCTGATTCGTTTCTCTATCGGAGTATAGTAGGAGCTCTACAATATCTTACACTAACTCGTCCTAAGTTAACCTTCGCTATCAATCGAGCTTGTCAATTCATGCAAAATTCCACATCTTCTCATTAGGGAGAGGTTAAACTTATTCTTTGATATCTTCGTCATATTCCTCGTCATGGGATATTTCTTCGTCCAAATTCTCAATTCACTCTTATTGCTTACTCTGATGCTAACTGGGCAGGATGTCTTGATGATTGTCGTTCAACAACTGGATTTTGTATTTTTCTAGGTGACAACCTAATTTCTTGGAATTCTAAGAAACAACAAGTAGTTGTTCGCTCTAGTACTAAATCTGAATACCGTGCTTTTGTATATACAACTGTTGATCTTTGTTGGATTCAATCTCTACTTAGTGAACTTCGAGTTTTACTTTATTATTCCAAAGTTCTATGGTGTGATAATATTGGTGTCGCATTCTTATCAGCAAACCCGGTATTTCATGCTCGCACAAAAACATATTGAAATCGATTTTTACTTTGTTCGAAAAAAAAGTAGCTCGTATACAACTACTCATCCAGTACATTCCTACTGAAGATCAAGTGGCGAATATCTTCACCAAAGGTCTTTCTTCTCGTCGATTTACTCTTTTACGTAGCAAGCTCACGGTTTGTGCCTCACCTTTTCGTTTGAAGGGGATGATAAAGTATTAAATAAATAAGAGAAATTATTTATTTATCTCCTATTAATTAGGCTAAATATAATAAATAATTTCTAAGTTTTCTTAAATCAGTTATCTTTTCTATTACTATTTTAAATAGATAAATTATTGTAAATATTATTTATTTAATCAATAATATTATTTCAGTATTTCTCTTTAAGAACTCAATTAAATAATTTTTTTTATTTTATCAATTCTAGAAATCAAATTATTATTTATCATTGTATTTTTTTTTAATAAGTTTTAAATTAGTTTGAACTATAAATAAGATAAATCTAATATAAATGAATTTTATCTCTCTTCATAATGTAAAGTTTGTGGAGATAGAGTAAGAAGTTTTTGTGAAATAAGTTGAATCATTTATAGTAACATGGTTCTAGAGATATATATACAGAGTGACAAGTTTCTAAGCTATATATGGATAAAACTATGAGAGGTTATATATGATACCTACAAACACTAAAAAAAAAATAGTGATATTGACTTTGACAAATACAAACTTATCTTTTAATTACAAAAATATACCTATATATAATTTGATATTCATTTTGTTAATTTATAAATATATATATATTATTATTATTACAATTAAAAAAAATCAATTTTACTTAATCGGCGTATAATAATAAATTTTAACACGTACATCCATGATACAATGTTTTTTTAGTTCAAATTAAAAAGTTAAAATATGTATTAAGGTTATTGTCAAATTTATTTCCAAACATGGTGGATATATTTTAAATATTGTGGACAATCTATTTGGGAAAGATTGCCTTTTAATCTGTTGAAAATGATACGAGACAAGTTAAGATCAATTTAAGAGTAACATATTTATTGATTTTGTATAATGCAAATGCAAAATATAGAATCTCCACTATGCAAGTATCTCTCATATATATATATATAATATTATGCACAAAACTAGAAGTATAATATTTACTGAAATGAGACAACTGAAATAAGATAAGATTTCTTGAATGAAATTTGTAACATGATTGGAAAATTGTGATTTTGTAAATTATTATTGGCACAAACCTCACTCTCAATAGAATATAAAATAACATCAATAGAGATGGATTTAGAAAAGAATGGACAAAGCTAGTTGGAGAGAGGAATCCTTATGGTTAAGGATCAGGAAGTTAAAAAAAGGATAAATGATGTTTATACAACCCAAGTTAGGGTTAGGTGTTAGATTTATCTGAATAAAATCTTAATAATATGTGTGAGAAATTAAAACTATGATTAGAGATTAGCGGAAGCGTACATGTACTCATCTCTCTTTATTAATAATTGAAAAATTCTTTAATCTTCTCTTCCTTTAGAAATTGGATGGATCTTCCAATTTATGAGTACGTCTGTTTTCTCTCTCTATTGATGGGGATGTAAAGAGAAAAATGAATCGTATATCAATTGGGGACCATATCATTACAAAATAACTATAATGTTAGTTATTTTGGTTGAAACATTTCTAATTTAGCCCATTCATAAAATTAGAAAGTTCACTTAGGTATCCTCACTTTATATTAATGACAAATACACCCATAAGCCTATAAACTTAATTTCACATTATATCACATTATTTTGGATTAATTAAAAATGACATTTCCACAATTATTTATTATCACGTATTACAAAAATAAATGTGAGAATTATAATGCGCCTGAAGTTTTGTATCATCTCATTCATATGTTGTATAAATAATTTTATCAATATAGGACTAAAGAGCTCGTCGTTGTATTTAATCACAACTAGACCCAACAGTAATCACATAAATCAATACAATTAACTAGCAAATCATATCATTAATGTGAAGAATGAAAATTCCATGAACGGTGATCTTTTCTTGTCAATTTTCAATTGGTCCTACTTAAGTGAGATCAGACATTTAACATTATTGTAGAAAATATATTTAAACATTATCATAACTGAAAAAAAACATAAGTGTATACACAAATACTTTAAAGTCATAGAACAATAATGTAATATAAACTCCCACTTAAATTAATGATCCTCAAATACTAAAATACCCATGTGAGCAGTATGCTCATGAAAAATCTTGGGTACCAAGCCATTTGTAAGAGGATCTACTAACATGGAGCTTGTTCCTATATGTTCTATTCTTAATTGTCTATTATGTACTCTTTCTTTAACAACAAGGAATTTAATGTCAATAAATTTGACTTTGTTCTACTCCTGTTATTATTGGAATATAATACGGCTGATCTGTTGTCACAGCACAATTTTAGTGGTCTTTCAATTCCTTCCATAATATGCAGCCCTGTGACAAAATTTTTTAGCCATAAACCGTGATTTGATACCTCATAATATGCTATGAATTCAGCTGTCATGGTAGAAGAAGCTACAGGTGTAAATATTTCTTTTGTATAGATCAGGAGGAGCAATTGGCTAAGAAACTTAGAATGGTACTTGGATAGAGAGTGTTCAAAACACATGACCGGGAACAGTAGACTACTAGCTGATATTATTCATGAAACCGGAGCAATGATCACTTTCGGCAACAACTCTAAAGGTAGAACCGTGGGCAAGGGTAAGATTGTCCATGGTAACATGTCTATAAATAACGTGCTCATAGTAGAAAACCTGCATTTCAACCTATTAAGCATTAGTCAAATGTGTGACATAGGGTACACGGTTGAATTTCATAAACATGCATGCTTAGTTAAAAATCATCAAGGTGATACACTATTAACCGGAAACAAGATAGGAAACATTTACAAAGTTGACTGAAAAACTAAAATTGAAAATCCTGTTTGCATGATAGCTGGGAATGATCCAAACTAGCTCTGGCACAAACGGCTAAACCATTTGAACTTTAAAACAATAAATCTTATATGCTCTAAGGAATTAGTTCATGGCTTTCCAAACATAAAATTTTCGAAAGATAAAGTACGTGTTGCATGTCAAATGGGAAAACAAATAAAATTATCTTTTAAAAGCAATGGAAACTACCAATCTGAACGATGTTTAGAACTTCAACATATGGATTTATTTGGTCCGATTAGGGTAACAAGCCTAGGAGGCATGCATTATACCATGGCAGTTGTTGATGATTACTCTAAATTTACTTGGATAACATTTTTGTCCTCTAAAAATCAAGACACACCGAACATGATCAAACTAATTTTCAGAATACAAAATGAAAAATCTATCTGAGTAAACAGAATCAGAAGTGATAGAGGAACCGAATTCACAAGCAGTACTTTAACTACTTTTCTTGATGATTCTGGTATTAGGCACGAGTTGTCTAGTGCCATAACACCTCAACAGAACAGCCTAGCTGAGAGAAGAAACCGACTTAGCGTCATTTCATTAAAATTCTCAAAAACGGGAAAAAAAACTACGAGTTTAAGAGATCATTCTAGACAGGCCTAAAATGATTGTGAAGTCGTAACATTCTGAATAAAAGCTAAAAAGCTAAAAATGTAAATGAATTATATGATTACAATGATTTCAATTCTAGTGAGTTTAAAAAATGGTAAATTCCAGTTCCTGCAGACATTTCAGTTATGCTCCGTACTTGGAATTCTTCTCCATGTTCCCGTAAGGGCGCTACAATCCGATACAATATCTTTCCATAACTCTTCAACACTCCTGCGGGTTCTGCCATATACCCTTGTACCCGTTCTTGCCAAATGTTATACACCACAGCTCCAAAGCTGCATTTGAACACGCTTGTCCCAAATCTATATCCCTTGGCTTTGAGTAGTGCCGCTTATTTGATTTCATTACATTCGCTCGAGAAACTGATCAACTCCAGACTTTTATAGAATCTGTCCCAAAGCTCTGAAGCAATACAAAAACTCCCGAATAGGTGATCTATGGTTTCTTCATTTCCTCTACATAGAAGACAGCTCGCGTCCGGGATGCTCATATACTTGCTGATACGATCACGAGTGATAATATTCGTTGACCATACAAGAGGAGCCCATTCTACTTTCTACGCTTTTTCCCGAGTTACTTCCCATAATTTCTTCGATACTAGCTTCCATTGTCCTCAGCTTTCCATTCATGAATATCTAGTTTATCATGTAGTTGTATGTTACTAATATGATCAAGTATCCTTTGTCCATCTGGATTTCTTCTTAGGAGTGAGTCCCAATTCCCGTCTTTAATGTCTCTGATTTTCGCTTTTACGCAGTCCCTTCTGATACGAGTATTTTGAAACTCCTCCTTATGGATGAAAGACTAGTTTTCGAACCAGGGGTCGTGCCAGAATAGAGTGTCTTTCCCGTCCCATAGCCGAATGTCATAAAGATCTGCAATATCGCTTCTTAGTTTAAGAATTTTTTCAAAGACCAACTCATACCTTCATGAATTTTACAGGTCTAGATGCTGGTTTCGTATTTCATAAACCTCATATGCACTCATTTGATCCATAATGACTCCTGATTGAGCTTTAAAGCTCATAGATGCTTGAAGGTGAAATCTTTATTCCACTCGATACAGTTCTTCAAGCCGATGCCTCCCTCGTCCTTTGGTTTGTAGAGAGTGATTCATTTGACTTTCTTTCCTCCTCTTCCGCTACTGCCCCAAATAAAGTTCCTCATCAGCGTGTCAAGCTCCTTCATTACCTTCTTCGGAATGACCATCTGCTGCGCCCAGTAGCCAACTATGCCCATGACCACGGTTTTGATAAGTTCGATCAATCACTCTGTTTTATTTTATCTGTATTTAGGTAAAGATGATTATAAAAATGAAAAAGACAAGTTTCAGTACCGGCTGACGGAGATAAGTAGAGGTCTCAATTTGTAACAAAATAATGAACAAAGACCTTAACGCTATAAACAATAGCGAAAGGAAGAAAGCTTGGTCGTGGGAGGTTGGAGGAGCCACATCACATACCGCAATACATCGACTCCAATACCTCTCAAAATTTAGGGTTTCTTTTATGTAGTTTTACTAAAGTTTGGTTAGGAGATTGTGGAATATATACATTTTTAGTCAAATTTATTCTAAACCTACTCGATATATTCTCACTTCCCCGCAGATCTATTTGGGAAGGATCTCCTTTTAAAGGCTCGAATATATTGAAAATACTCAACTAACTAAAGCAATAAGACAAGTAGAGATGAATTTAAGAGCTTACTCTTTCTGAGTCTAGGATGAGAATATATTCATTGATTTTATATAGATACATATACAAAATATAGGATTTTAACTATGTAAGTCTATCTCTCATAAATATAAAAGATTAAGGACAAAAGTCGAAGTAAAATACTTAATAGAAGACGACAGATATTTAAAAACTGGAATAAGATTATATATATAAGTGTAACTCTCTACTAACTTATTAAAATTAAGGATTGTTTTAAACCATCAATAATTTTTCCATTATATATTGATGAGGTTAATGTAAAATTAATTCCCTTAACATCTAGATATATTCCAAGCATTTTGGCTAATCTACTTGGGAAGAATCATACACAAATTAAGAGTTAGGAAGTTTAAGTAATGAGATAAACAATATTTATAGAAACCTAGTTATTCTTAGGCTCTAATTGTTAAAAGCATATTTAAATTTATATTTTCTCTGTAATACTAATATCCTCCAGATTTTCCCACATCCTCAACAATCTATTTGAGAAGGAATGAAGAATGTCACTTGAAATGCTTGAATCTAATGAAAATGATAAACTAACTAAAGCATTAGGACAAATAGAGATTAATTTAACAACTTACTCTGAACCATGTAGGATAGAATATATTCATTGATTTTGTATAAACCGAAATAACATGATATTTAATTTGCAGGTCTTCCTCTAAAAAAATTAAAAAATTAAATACAAAACTCGTAGTATAAAATCATAATTTTGACATTCTTTGTGTACGAATGTCCAAATTTGTTCACTTTAAATGAATATAAGATAATATTAGTCAAGAGTTACAGAAAGACTGAGGTGGGCATGGTTAAGAACTAGAAAGTTCAATAAGTTAAATGAGATAATCGTGTGTTTATATAGCCCTAGATAGTATTAGCCTCTAATTGTTATGATCATATTTAGATTGAAATTTTCTATCTAATATTTATACAATATATTTTACTTATATATGAACCTATCAAAATTTAGGAATGTTTTAAACAATCAATATTTCAATTATATATTAAATTAATGTCAAATTTATTCCCTTAATTTGATCAATATATTCGCTGCATCGTCGCCGATATATCTTGAAAAAATCGCTCTTCAAATCTTTGAACTATTGAAAATTATAACCTCAATTAATCAACATAAATATATATATATATATATATATATATATATATATATATATATATATATATATATATATATATATATATATATATATATATATATATATATATATATATATATATATATATATATATATATATATATATATATATATATATATATATATATATATGCACCTATCAAAATTTATGGATGTTTTAAACCATCAAAATATTTCAATTATATATATTAAATTTAATGTCAATCCCTTAATATGATTTATATATTCGTTGCATCGTCCCGATATATCTTGAAAAGATCGCTCTTCTAGTCTTTGAATCAGTTGAAAAATTCTAAACTCAATTAAGCAACAGGTTAGATAGAAATCAATTTAAAATGATCAAATTCATTAATTTTATATTATTGCCATGCAAATATAGAATTTTCAATGTGCATGTTTGCCCCCTCAAAGATATATATAAAATTAAGTACAAAACTCCAAATAGAATACTAAAATAAGATGACAATTGTTAAAAAAATTTGATGTTTGGTTGGTAATGAAATTCTTAATTATTTCGTACAAGAATGAAACAAGAAATAAGTAATGTGTATAGAACCCTAGTTATTCATAGTAGCATATTTAAATTAATTTTTTTTTACTATTATTGCAATATTGTAGACATTCATTTTTTATACCTATAAATTATCTGTATTAAAACTTTATACAAACTTATTGTACGAGATTAAAAAATAAATAATTAATTTTATGATATATAATCATACCAGTTTGAATTAATTGAATTCCGAATATTTTATAAATAAACTTAAAATGGCCAAAACAATTAATTGAATTCCGGATATTTTATAAATAAAATTAAAATGGCCAAAACAAATAAAATAAATAAATATGGTCCATGTCTTAAGGTCATGCTTGTATATATGACCTTTGATAATAATTTTGTATTGTTTTGTTTTGTAGGAAAATAAATAATAATAAAACATAACATGCATATAGACCACACAATAAGGACGACACAAACCACGGATGACACAAACAGAAAATGAGCCAGAATGTTTTGGTGGAAACCAAAAAGGAAGGAACATAAAAAAAAAGGAGGGAAATTAAAATTTGAACTGACAAAAAATTCTAGATTTAAAGAGGTTTAAATAAGATTTTAATTCATTTTAGGGAAAAACAAGAAGAGCTTAGATAAAGAAAGAAGCTTAAGAGAAATCTTTCATTAGAACTCCAAGCTTAAGCTTCATAGTTTTTAAAAAATCTTAGGAGATTGCTTCTACATTTGATCTAGACTTTGGAAAAACTTATACAAGATCTATGAACAGTTTTCAATCAATTGTAAGTGATAATTCTCGTTATGACATGATGCTTAATAAAACTTCATTTGTAACTATTTATGTTCTTATCTTCGTTTATGTTTGATTATTTCTCAATTTAATTGTATAATCTTGATCCTCATTTGATTTGTGAACTTTCTTTTATATTAGAATTGTGTTATTCAATATATAACAAAAACGTCTAAATTTGAACAAAATCTCCAAAAAAACGTGGATCATTGTTCTAGAATTTAGGCTCAATATCAATGATCCAAAAATGATCTTGATGTGTTTTAAAACATGTTAGAAGTACTTATAATGAACTGTTTTAAGTATTGAAAATTATAAAAAAAAAAATCAGAAAATGGACATAACTTCAGGTTTTAAAGGATAAATCATTTGTAAAATTGGTTTAGGCTAGGATTGACTTGTGCTATTTATTTCCAACAAATTATGTCGAACATTTGGAAAATAATTGATTGATTTGGACTTGAAATGAAGAATTGTTGTTTTTCTAATCATCTTCTTCAAGAAACCGACGTGCTCCAACGAACTGGACACTGTCAACAAATTCTAAATGGTTTGGGTTAAGTTCTATGCTTTTAGTTTCTGTTTTGGTGAAACGAATCAAAAATTGTGTTTAAAACTTTTTTACTTTTAGTTTGTTTGAATGAAGAAGAAGCTAATTAAGCTTAAGGCTCTGTTTTAAAAAAAAAAACTTAACATTTTGTTCTTGATTTAATTGGGCAGAAACATTTTTGTTAAGGTTAATTGAATATTTTTTATGATTATGCTATACATACTGTATCCATAACTGGAGTGATAGGTATCCAAAAATTACAAGAAAAATATATGGGTGATCCATAATATTTTGGTGTATTAACCAAAATATTTGAATGCATTATATGTTTTGACTATATTTTTTACTTGTGCCATTAATCAACCATCTGTCCCCTACATTGTTCAGGTAAATATTACTTCCTAATTTTCTTTTTATTTCCCAACGAAATAGCATAGACGCGCAACTATGAACATAACATGCATGGTCCCTGGTTAGATTCGATAATTCAATACGATCAAAATTGTATCAATGTTGTATATTATATTAAAAGGGTAAAATTGTTTCAAAGTAGAGACCGTTCTTTGAATTGGCAGGTGGATCATAATGTTGATTGTCTTTTCCACACGTAATCAAGTACCGAACCTGTACACGATAAAAATTACTCAGCTTTGGTCATCGATCTTACACGGTTTAAACAGCTCTTTTATTAAATTTAATACGACATGAATTTATTCTTTTAAGTGATATAAAAAAATAAAGCGATGAAAACGAAACATTATAGTCAATCCCATAACTAACTTTCCCTTCGAATCTAATAGGAGATTGAGAATTTAATGAAGTGTAAGTACTAAAAATTTACATACCCAATTTATAAAATTAAAATAATTATTTTTGATTTATTTTCAAATAAATAAAATCAAAATAAATAACCCAAGACCAAAACCTAATAAAATAATTAATTAGATTAAATATTATGATAATTAAAACCTAATTAATTAAGGATAATAACCAAATAAAACAAATAACATTATTTGGGATAAATATTGTACTCATTTTGTCTCAAAATAATTTTAGAAAAAATTAAGGGATAAAAATAAATAATTTATGATGAAAATAAAATTATTTATTTAACCCAAAAATATAAAAAAAAATAAAATAAATTGGCAATATATTTATTATATTTATTTTAATATTTTGTGTATTTTAAAAGATCAAAATTAAAGCAAAAAAGGTAAAAGAAAAATCAATTTAAACAAACCCTTAAGGTTTTAAATAAAAAAATCAAATTCATAATCAGATGTAATTGAAATTCTGTAAAAATGCCTGAAACCACAACCAACGAATAGACGTTGTATTTTCATCCAATGACTCAGAAGCGCCTGTGTCGCCCACCGCAATAGAGGTAACACGCGCCCACGCAACACCCGGTCATCTAACACTTTGTTAGCTAAATCGCAACGGAACGCCCCAACGCTGGACGAAACGCGGACGGAACGCTCTATGTCCGCGTTTACACTCAAAACAATGTTGTTTTGAACCCAAGTTGTCTTCTTCCCCGCGATCGGATGACACATATCAACAAGTTGGATGAAGAACAACCAAAATACAATAAATGAATTTTGGCTAATTCAATCCACTTGAGCCCTCAACCGACTTATAGCCTCCCTCAACAATTTTGAAGCCAAGAGATCAACTCTAAAGCCTCGAATCATAAAAAATCAAAAATCCTCCATTAAAGCTCCAAGCTTCTAGAGTTTTCTAATTTTTATGTAAGGCCTTAAATCTTGTATCTGAGCATCCCAAAAGCTTCCCTAAGGTCTAAAGAGTGTTCTTCAATCCTTGGTTTGATTCTGATTACTCAATAATTCATACTTCTGGTTTGAATTTAAAATTTTTATATTTCAGTTTTCATAAACTTGTATGCTACCTAGGTCTTGAATTTTTTGATTAGAAATTGATCCTAGGATAATTTATAAGATTTTATTGAAGGCCAGAATAGATCAATCAGTCTTTTAAAGAAAAATCCAAATTTGAATTTGAAAAATCCAAACATCGGATATTCTATTCTTGGGTTAATCCTCAAAACAACAACTTAAAAATATTCCTAATATATTTTAATGATGTTGGACAATTTTTTAGATCATGTTTGATCCATCTCGATCATGTTTTTGACCAAAATAAAAAAATAATTGAAATTTTGAGTTTTTGAATTGGTCTAAATGAACTTACAGTGTTCATATTTTGGTGTCAATCAAGTAAATGAAGTATACAGAAACTATAGACAAATTCCTTTTACTTCAAAACATCTCTAAAACCAAAAACTCAATTATTGGCCATAACTGTTTAGAATGAATTGATCATTACCTAGGGCGATTGATACCTTAGGATGATGTTCTAAATGTTTTTGGGAGCTTTGTGAGGCTACCTAGGCCATTAAATCAATGAATCAAACTTCCATAAAAATTGAAAAACCTGTAATTTTGATGTTCCTGAGGACCGAGAGGTCCGACTAAGTCTTTTCATCTAGGACTGATAGATCGACCGATGTTTTACAACCACAAGGTCCCACCAAGGATTTTCATATAGGACTGAGAGGTCCGACTGATGTTCTTCATCTAGGACTGAGAGGTCGGACCGAGAATTTTTACATCTGACTGAGAAGTCACACATATGACTGAGGTGTCTCGCACCCGATCGAAAACTTTCGAACCTAGGACCGATGACTTCCACCTAGGACCGAAAAGTCAGACCTATGACCGATAACACATGAACCCAAGAGCGATGAACTCCACCTAGGACATAGGCGTATGACCAAGAATTTTGGCACTCGAATGAAAATTCTAGTCAAGAACCGAGAGGCCGTAGCACCTCGACCGAGGATCCTAAACTTAAACCGAAGGGTCTCTGATCAGGACCGAGGGCTTTTTGGCCTCGACTGATAAAACGAACACATGACTTATGATACCGATCTTAAGGTCTGTTTGGTTCCCATTTTAAAATTTTGGAACCAAAAAATATTTTCCAAAAACCTTAAAAAAATAGAAAATGATTTCAAAATATTCTCGGGATATTTCCCAAAAAATTAATATTTTCACAAAGACTTATTAATGATTTGTTTTTATATTCTAATATCTTTTAAACTGATATTCTTTAGGTATTTTCATATCTAGTCATAATCAACAACATGTATCAACATTTAAATAAATGTTATTAAAATTCTTTAAATAACGTTAAAACCTACGCATGTTTAAGATCAGAAGAATAATCGATAAAAATAAAACATTATACAACCGATTTTCAAAAGCCAAATTTATAAGTAGAGACTGATTTGAACGAGTACGGAGGATGAAGCGCGAAAGCTTTCTCAAGTATCACTAAACTCGAACTAAAACGAAATTTTAGCTAAAAATATGTTTGTACATTTAAGCCTTTTTTTTATTGATTTTCAAAAATTAATTGGTGATTCTGTTTCAAACAAGTAATCTTTTAAAATTAATTATTATTAATTAATTTAAACAAATGATTTATTTAAAAAATTAAATTGTAATTTGATTACTAAAAATCCCTAGATTATTTAAATTTGAACCAAATTATTTATTTTTTTATTAATTTCTAAAGATGTTAGGAATTATTTAAAATCTCTTAAAATAATGTTTTATTTTAAAAAGATTCCTAACATGCAAACCAAGGTTGAAATTCTCGAACCTCGAACTTCCACGGAACGAAAGGGTTTTCCCGAGGTTACAACTCTCTGGTGACTCTACTAGGGATTAAATGTTTAAGTCGAAAATATAAACTTGTCTTTTGAAACGTTTGTATCACGTTTTCAACTTAATAGGCATGTCTCAAAAGGCACAACACCTAAGGGACGCATAAATTTTCCCATATTAAATGCATATACATGTATATGGTACATCAACCTAACCCTACTTACAAAGAAGTACACGACCGTGTTTGGTACTTCTATACTTATGTGCAAAGATTATAAATTAGAAATGAAACCTTTTACAAACGACTGATGTTACGAGAGGAAAAACTAGAATGTAAGATCGACCACACCCTTTGGCGATGAGTCGTTAGATAGGACGTAGATATTATGGAGGTGGGGGGAAATTGCGAATTGAGTTGATATCACTGATTTATGAAGGATGTTTTATCCCTCCACTATTGATGAATGATACTCTCCTATGATTCCCCTTAGTAAAAAAACCTGGATACTATCACCAAGCCGGTTGTTTGTCGTGCCTAGACAATCAAAACCTCGTCCCTACAACCCTTATGTGACTATTATATATGTATTATGTGTATGCATTTATATTCTAAGTGAACATCTCAAACATGTTCCTTTTTCAAAACGAATGCATTTTTGTAAATGTTTTGAATTTTTAATCGTAGACTATGTCCATACTGAAAGATATTGAACTGATCCCATGGATCGATAGTTTCCACGAAATCGAGTGGAACCATGAGATTTATGAACTAACCCCCATCATGAGGTTTAGAAACTTCAAGATAACCACACCTTCATGAAGAAAATGTAGAGGAGGTGGAGCCATGTAGGACGTGTTTACTATATGGGAGAAAGGCCCATGTGACCAACCATAGAAAAATTCTGAGTTATCTAATGATGGAGAACAAGAATGTTCTACACTTGAAAACATTTGTAGAATCAATGTCCTTGAGGAAGCTTTTTCAAGATGAATACAGATATACTAAGACAACATCCGAGACAAACCTAAAAAAGAATGTCATAGATTTCCAGAAATGAACAAAGATGGAAATTAAGAATGTAGAAGTCCCATAACTTTTGGATCATTCCTGATGACGATGATAATCTTGTTGGCCCATTTCTTCATGGCTCAAGCGGATGACAAGCCACCTCCAAAATCCTAGAGCTAGTAACCACATGCATATGGAAATAATGACCCCTCATGTATCATTTTGGATGAAACGCCGATGGGTTTGAATGACTCGATTTTAACCTCTATCGTGAAAAAAGAGGCTCACATCTAATTCTCTACATATGACTACTCGACAAACTAGGATGTTTGTCGCCAGTATGTCCTACAAATATCATCTCCCCTTCTCTTCAATACCGAAGAATGAGGAAAGCTTCGCATATACCGATTGTAGAGAATGACGACGAAGTTAGGGAATTACTCATATGGTATCCCATTAAGAGATGACATATATGATGGACGATGAACCCATGATCATGCTTATGGGCTTAGAATGGATTACCTCCTACTACACATTCGGTCGTGACTCAATGCCATCGTTATAGACAGAAAAATCGACCACAATGCCTATGAGGGATATCTCGACAAATGGAACAACGCCTCACAAATGAGTATCTAAAGGAGCGAAAGAACTACATGACCATCATTCTTGAATAATACGAGAATGTGAAAAAAAATGAAGAGGAGGAAGCTTTTAGTGGGAATAGGCTACAACATGACTTAAAGCCTTTGACCACCGTCAACACTTTTTCCCTTTTAGACTCCCTTTGTAAATATCAACAAGAGAGATCTCTCTGTAACAAACTTAACGAGTATGTTTTGTATAACAAATCTCTGTTTGCATTTAAAATCACATAGGAGATGTTCATTCCCCATGATTCATCTTATGTGCATATGCATTGCATTGTACTTTGTTACAATTGCAAACCCTCACCTCTTTCTCTTTTCAACAATCCAAGACTTCAATAGCCGACACGGCCCCTAGAAAGAGATATCCAAAAACCAGATATTTTATACGCCACTAGATGGCCGAAGAACTCTTAGTACCTGAAATGGTCTCTACGATCGAATCTAAGGAAATGAAGACAACTTTGCAACATGTGAAGGAACAACTCGCGTTGATCACTAACACTTTAGCTAATCAACAAATCCCGTGTATATTCCAAAACATGTCTTCTTCCTCTTGATTTCCTACACAGCCTATCCTGGTTATGTTCAATCCCATGAACTCCCGTCCTACTAGTCCTAAGCTCAAGAGGAAGTTTCTCTCTACGAAGACTTCAAAGAGGATATCGACCTAACCACACGGGAACAATATGAGATACATGAGGAGGTACTCAACCCCCTAGGACCATAGAAAGAACAAATTCCAGTGGCTGACCAATCACCGCTAACGAAATATAAAAGCCATATGGTACAATTTTAAGCCATGCAGAAAGAAATGCAAACCTGACTAAACATAATGGATAAGGGAAAAAGTACTAAAGAACATTATGACTGGAAAAATTCTATAAAAATTTCCAGACGAGCTATCATTCCATTACGCGTTAAGCTTCTAGCCATATCCAAGTACATCGGAAAAAGCAACTCGTCATTCTTTTTGAAAATATACACTTCTACAATAACCACATTATAACTTGGAGAACCGAAAGTTCTCCACTTATTCCCCAATACCTCGATGACGCTGCTCTACCCTAGTATCACCAGCAAAAGATAGTATATTTATAGAGCATCGAGGAACTAGCTGCAGCGTTTATAGAACGCTTCTCTATGCACCTCAACCTGGATCAACCAGAAAAGAAGTTGAAGAATATAAAACAAGGAGAAATGAGAAATTCTCCGTGTTTATCGAAAGATGAAAATAATTCGCTGAGAAAATCAATTCCCTCCTGAGCGAACAACAATAGATTGATATGATATTGGATTCGTCGTTAAAACTGAAGAAAATGCTAAAGACTAGCAATAATCTCGATGACACCATCGAGAAAGAAGTGAGAGAATGAAAAGTAGTCAAGGCTAGAAGTGTAAACGAGTCGAGTCGAGTCGAGTACCTGACTACTCGAACTCGACTCGAATTGCATTGTAAATATTCGAACTCGAACTCGATCTTGATCGAGTATCAAAATTTATACTTGAACTCGGATCGATTACAATTTGAGCTACTTGAGCTCGAACTTGAAAATTCAATTTTATAAATTAAAATTAAATTTTACCAAATAATATCTCAAATATAATATAATATATATTTCACAAAATGTTCATCACAAATATTACAAGTTTGATAATATGATATACTAGTCATATAGTGATCTTCAAATTCTAAAATATTCGAAATATGAAATAGTAAAAGAAATGAACAAGTTGTTCCATTAATGGTTAAATAAAATAGATGCTTAAAGGTATTTTAATGGAGAAAAAATTTGAAATATGGCCAGAGGAGAAGAAAGAGAGGTGTTTGACCGTTCGAAAATGGAAGTAGAAAATAGAGAAGAGTTTTGTCATTTGGAAATAGAAGGATAATAGAGAGTGAAATATGAGTTTGATTTTATGATAATGGAAAGAGGAGAAAATGAGAATCGAATGAGAAATGGAGATGAATTTGTGTGTTTGGAAATGGAAGGAAGAGAGCGATTGAGAATGGAAGTTGTGAGGTTTTTTTGGTTATATAGGATATTTATTTGAGTTGCCAAAAGAATAGGTTACAACTCTAAGATTATGCCCATGACATTTGAATTCTAGCATTCTTAACCAAGTTTTTAGGCTCTTGGTTGACAACTTCCAAGTAGCTAGTCATTTCAGTTCAAATTTGAATTTAAATGCTATACTCTCCTAGTTTTCCACCGCACTTGGCAAATTCAAATTTAAACATCATCAAAGGAATTAATGATTTTAAAAATATATTGATCAGGTCTGGGAGTATTTGAAAACTCCCCCAAATCATCGGCTTATTGGATTCTCGATTGGGCGTTCGGTTGGATTGTGGTCTGGCTCTCAGTCGGGCGCTCGGTCGATTCCTTCAATCATCATTTTTTTAATATATATATTTTTAATATATTTATATTTATATTTATATATTATATATATTAGAGATATAATAATTATATATAAATATAAAAATCAATGATTAAAGATAATATTTAAAATATATTAATATATAAATTATATAAATTATTTGTAAAAAATTTGTTATATATATATATATTTAAATAATTATTTATATATATATATAAATTATTTAATATATATATATAAATTAATGATAAATATATATATATATATAAGAGATTTAATAATTATATATAAATATAAAAATGTATGATTAAAGATAATATATACATATATAAGAGATTTAAATCTTCCTATATATGAGGCTTAAGGAGAATGTCAAGACCCAATCTTCTTGGCCCAAGAAGAGGAGGAGGCCTAAGCCCGCTTAAGCCCAATGCAAGGAATATTCTAGCTGGAAGGCAGGTGCTTGATTAACGCATCACTAATTGAGAGTTGAAAGGCATGTGCTTGATTTGCGCATCACTAATTGATACTTAAAAGGAATGTCCTTGATTAGTCCATCACAAATTGACAAATTAGAAGAAATCCCTAAATTTGTGCATCATTGATTGACACTTATAAGGAATGCCCTAAATTAGTGTGTCATTAATTTAATAGCTAAAATTAGTCCTATAAGTACCTGTGAGGTATTACATTGTAAATCACCAAGTATTCAAGTGATATAATACTATTCTTTGTAAGATTTTAGTCTCTCTCTATAATTCTTGTGTCAATTCTATTAAACGTCGAGTGTTGTGTCGAGTAAGGCTGACTAGTTACTCGTTCTTGAGAAGATCGTAACTAGTGCCACACAGATCTTTAGTGAAAAGACTAAGCCCATGACAATTGGTATTAGAGCTAAAATGACGAAGAGATCAGAAGAAAATTCAAAGGTCGTGGACGAAGTAGAGAATCTTCCCCACGGGACTGGAGAAGATGGTAGGAACTCTCGCAAAGTTCAGGCGGGAGGAACCAAAGCTACCAAAGAAAGAGAAAGATCAAGAGACGCTATCGTTGACATTATCGCTAGGTTGGAGAAGGTAGAACTCACCGTGGCGTACAGACAAGATAATGACGGGGACCTAGAGGAACGCATTGCCGAACTTTAGAAGGATAGAGATGAGTTCTAAGGAGGAATGCAAGGTGCCATGATCGAAGGCTTGTCCAAATGTCATGAGCAAGCTCAGATCGTGGAGCAGACCCTCCTTGGTGAAATCAGAACCTTGACTGAGAAACTCGAGGTAATAATTTCTAAGTTACAAGCTACCGAAGAGGATGTAGCGTTACTCAAGAAGGAGGTTGCGCAAGAGTGCGAACGCGCACCTGTATGAGTCCCCAATCCGATAAGGAAAGGCATTCCAAGGCCTAAAGCGTATTTAAGCGAGAGGAATGCGAAAGAGATCGACAACTTCTTATGGAGTCTGGCCCAGTATTTCAAAGCACTCGGCCTAGTAGAAGAGGCGAGGGAGATAGATACTGCCACGACATACCTGGAAGACACCGCAATGTTATGGTGGAGGCAAAGGAGTAGCGACATTAAAAGAGGTACGTGTTCTATCAATACTTGTGGTGAATTCAAGGAGGAACTCAAGAGACAGTTCTATCCTGAAAACGCCACTCGAGAAGATAGGGCCAAGTTGCGGCGGCTCTCACAAAGAAGGAGTATCAAGGAATATGTCAAAGAGTTCATCGCTACTCTCATTGAGATCCCTAACTACTCAGACGATGAAGCCTTATTCGCCTTCACTGATGGTCTACAAATGTGGGCGAAGTTGGAGTTGAAACGACGTGGTGTCCAAGATCTAAGCTCCGCTATTGCCGTGGCTGAATCTTTTGTCGAAATGAGAAGGAAAGAGAAACCAAACTCGACCTATGAGAGGAATGACAATGGGGAAAATGGTGGAGATCATATCTATAACAATGAAGATGTAGTTAAGTTTACCAAATCCAATGGTAAAGGAGCTCGGGACGAGAAACGTGGAGAGAAACCCCGGATAAAGTGTTTCTTTTATGAAGGGCCGCACAAAGCAAGAGAGTGCCCTATGAAGAAAAAACTATCAGCATTGATGGAGGAGCAAGAAAGCTTTCACGATGAAGCTCGATTGGGGTCGTTAAACCTAATTAATGTCATTACAGCAAAGTTTGATGAGCCAAAGTCCGCGAAGAAAGGACGACTATTTGTGGAAACTAAAGTAAGAAACCACATGGTTAAAGCTTTGTTGGACACGGGAGACAACAACAATTTTCTAGAGGTAAAGGAGGCGGAAAGACTGTGGATCAGGTAAACTAAGGAGAAAGGGTGACTTAAAGTAGTCAACTCGGCACCAAGTGCAACCTATGGAATTGCACGTAATGTAAAGATCAACTTGGGGGAGTGGATCGGCCTTCTAGATTTCTCCATTATTGACATGGACGACTACAAAATGGTTTTAGGCATAGAGTTCCTAGACAAGGTAAATGCCATCCTACTCCCTTCTACCAATATGATGTACATTCTAGAGCAAGGTAATACTCGCACAATACCTTTAACAAGAGAGGGCAAGAGAGAAGTTAGACACCTCTCTACCATGCAACTCTCAAAAGGTGCGGAGAAGATCTACACATCATCTTTTGTCACCGTGAAAGAAGATGATAGAACTGTGTCCAAAGAGAAGATACCTCTAGAGGTTACAACTGTCCTAGAGAAAGGTCATGATGTAATGCCCGCTGGATTATCAGAGAAACCCCACCATAAGAGAGAGGTGGATCACAGAGGAGAGTTAGTCAAATGTACTAAACCATCGGCAGTGGTTTTTTATCGCATTAAACCCCCCAAATTGGAGAAATTGAAGAGGCAACCGGAGGAGTTTCCCTTCAAGAAAGATAAGTGTAAAATAGTCAAGACCGCCAAAAGAATGAAGAATTGGGAGGACAAGAAGAGAAGACACTTGGAGTTCGGAGGAAACCAAGTGATAGTAAAACTTCTCCTCCATCAAGAGAGACAATTTTCCAAAGTTCACAAGGCGCTTGTGAGGAAATATGAAGGCCCTTTCTTAGAGAAGAAACGGGTTGGAAAGTCGGCATATCACTCAAAACTTTTATCTAATATGGAGACACCATCTAGGCCTACAAGGAGAAAGCGACAAGGACGTCGCCAAATTGAGTGGGGAGAATGTCATAGCCCAATATTCCTGGCCCAAGAGGAGGAGACTTAAAGAGAATGTCATGACCCAATCTTCCTAGCCAAAGAAGAGGAGGAGGCCTAAGCCCGCTTAAGCCCAACACAAGGAATATTCTAGATGGAAGGCATGTGCTTGATTAACGCATCACTAATTGAGAGTTGAAAGGTATGTCCTTGATTTGCGCATCACTAATTGATATTTAAAAGGAATGTCCTTGATTAGTCCATCACTGATTGACAATTAGAAGGAATCCCTAAATTAGTGCATCACTGATTGACACTTATAAAGAATGTCCTAAATTAGTGTGTCATTAATATAATAGCTAGAATTAGTCCTATAAATACCTGTGAGATATTACATTGTAAATCACCAAGTATTCAAGTGATAAATACTATTCTTTGTAAGAGTTTACTCTCTCTCTCTCTAGAATTCTTGTGTCAATTTTATTAAACGTCGAGTGTTGCGTCGAGTAAGGTTGACTAGTTACTCATTCATGAGAAGGTCGTAACTAGTGCCGCACGGATCGTTAGTGAAAAGACTGAGCCCGTGACAATATATATATAATATTTACTTAGAGCTGTTAAGTTTAACAAAAATATTTATAGAAGCATCAATTGGTGACTATTTTTTAAAGTTTAAGAGGAAATATATTTTAAAATTTATTTGAGTGTTAAAATTAAGCGATCAAAATAATTGGTGAGTCACATAAGTAATTTGCCCTAAAATAGATAAATACAGTCTAGTATGATTCTTCATAAGAAGTCGGGAAATTTAATATAAATAATTGATCCGCAAATTGACCCTCCCTGTCCTAGTTCTATTTATGAATTACTTAAAATACCAATATTTGGTGGAATGCTAAATTTTAAAAATTTAACACCATGCATACAAATATTTTGTAGAATCCTAAATTTACAAAATTTAACACCATGCAGACAATCAGATATAAAAATGGTAAATTTTTAGTATAATAGTGTATTTTACGTTTTTAAGAAATAAGCTTAGAATATTTTTTTTCTAAAGGACCGCTAGAGTACACGAAGACACTAGACTAGAGATCCCACGCACTGGGTTGACAAGCGACAACCAACGAAAGTCAAAGGAGGTCAAACATAAGTCAACCTGCGTGAGTTAGATCTAACTCATCTCAAGTCCAAGTAGAGTCTACGTGATCGTAAATCGGTCAAAAATGGAGCCACATCAGCTGGTCTTCTCAAGTTTTGTCTTCATCAGGTCATCGTCAGAGGTCCTACATCATCAATCGGAATATAAAGAACATTAAGAACATGTTCTTCATTTGGTTCATTTGAGTGCAGCCAAAATCTAAATAAAACCTCTTCGACACATTTTACTCAAACAATTTCCCAAGTCGGAGCTCTTAACAAAATTGAGTGATTCTGGTTGCATTGGAAAGTTAGGAGGATTATATAATTCCCCTTCAAACAAAATTCCAAATCAAAATCCCAATGATCCATGAGAATGAACTTCAAGTTTAAAACCAACCACCTTGCACTCAAAAAATTATGGAGAAAGTTGTAGTCCACCAAATTAAACCCATGAGGTATTAAAAGAAGGGTAAGACACATACCGAACGTTTGACACTGGTCTCAATGCTTTAAACAATATTTAAGGGACCGTGAGTGACTACACAAGATGAGGTATACACACCTTTCAATCATAGAAGCTAACTAGAGATACACTGGGTTTATTTGGCCATAACTCGAGTCAAACTCAACCAAATTAAATCTATTATCTACCAATAGAAAGGTCTTGGTATTAACTTTCTTTTGACATAAAGCATGACACATGGTTCGACACACATCCTATGCTTGGTTGTCGGTAAGGTAATTGGTCATCTTAGGGATACATGTGTTCATCCTATGATTCGTCCAACTAGAGGCCACTTCTTTTAAAACATGGAACACCAAAATTGTAGTTAATACTCATACCCTTCCAACCGTACTAAGATCACTTTATGACTCGACCTGTGTCAATTAGGAGAGTCTGTTAAAGCGTGTTGGGTCAAATTATTTTGACTGAGTGTTAAAATAATTTAACCATTGAGATTTTGATGATGAAATGACTTATGAGTTTTGATGCAGGTGTAATGAAACAATATTTCATGAGAGTTGGCTCTAATGAGGATCATTAGACCGATTTTGGCAATTAGATGTATAGAATTAGACGTACAGTCTAACTCATAGGAGTTAGACGTGTAGTCTAATGAATGCATAGAATTAGACGTACAGTCTAACTCATCGGAGTTAGACGTATAGTCTAATGAATGCATAGAATTAGACGTACAGTCTAACTCATCGGAGTTAGACGTGTAGTCTAATGAATGCATAGAATTAGACGTACAGTCTAACTCATCGGAGTTAGACGTTTAGTCTAATGAATGCATAGAATTAGACGTACAGTCTAACTCATCGGAGTTAGACGTGTAGTCTAATAGACTTGTAATTAGATCGATGGTCTAATAGATATTCGGAATTAGACGTACAGTCTAACTCATCGGAGTTAGACGTGTAGTCTAATATATTTGCAATTAGACGGA
Source organism: Impatiens glandulifera (assembly GCF_907164915.1). Lineage (NCBI taxonomy): Eukaryota > Viridiplantae > Streptophyta > Magnoliopsida > Ericales > Balsaminaceae > Impatiens > Impatiens glandulifera. Next base: position 35,852,342 of record NC_061865.1, read on the forward strand.
TAATCTAATATATGCGGAATTAGACGTGCAATCTAACTTAGTAGAGTTTGACGTGCAGTCTAATAGAAAGTAAAAAGTTAGACGTGAGTCTAACTCCTTCAGACAAGTCTGAGGTAGAACCGGAATTAGACGTGCAATCTAATGGTTATTGGATAATTAGACGTGTAGTCTAATTAGTGAAAGTTAGACGTGAGTCTAACTTCTTTAGAGAAGTCTGAGGTAGAACCGGAATTTGACGTGCAGTCTAACTCAGTGGAGTTAGATGTGCAGTCTAATGGTTATTGGATAATTAGACGTGTAGTCTAATCACTGAAAGTTAGACTTGAGTCTAACTTCTTCAGACAAGTCTGAGGTAGAACCGGAATTAGACGTGCAGTCTAACTTAGTGGAGTTAGACATGCAGTCTAATGGTTATTGTAATTAGACGTGTAGTCTAATTCTATTAGACCAGGCAGTCTAATAGACTCGGTTACTAGAAGAAGATGTTTAATTTCATTAGACTGATTTTCACAATCTGTCTAACTGAAATACGTCAAATGCTCAGTTTAAGAAGTAAGCATGAAGCTAGCATTTCACCTATCCACGTCCTATAGCTGTACCCTACTCCTGCTCCACTTTCTAGTGAAGATTAGTACAACAGCTATATGAAACCAACCAAGGAATGCCACGTAAGAGAATTTTCCTCACATTACTTGTTTTGTAGGTACATCCCTGATGGAATATTCGGTGCACTACCAGTGATGTACGGCCACGATCCTTGTGCTCAGAACCTGTTGTGTACAATGGAGGCTCTCCAATGGAAGAGTGCCACGTTTCATTCTTAAAGATTCGACTGTTAGCTCCTGCTCAGTATTTAACAAATCTCAAGAACAACGGACAATCTTCCTTACGAATTTATCCGAATACAACGAACAAGCAATCTGATTTTGTAGAGAGAGAAACTACTCAATCATCTTGCTTACTGAATTCATACTGTGAAGCTGCTTTCTGATGTACTGTGTGTGAATCAAGAGAGAGCTATAATCAAAACACTTTTAGTTGAGTGATATTCTTCATCTTGTAATTGAACAGAAAGTGTTCTGTTCAATAGTGAGCTAAGTGTGTGTAAACTGTATTTGATTCGAATCATATTATAGTGAATCCTTCTAGTGGTTGAAAGAAGGGGTGATGTAGGAGAGTTTCTCCGAACATCCATAAACAAACTGCTGTGTTCTTCATTTCTGTCATCTTTTCATATTTCATCTTGTGCTTCAAACCCAAGTAAACGATTCCTCCTTGAATCTGTTTCAAGTGTTTACGAGAGTTTGCGTAGAATAGAAAACGAATTAAATTCCTAACAGAATTTCTTTCAAACCGTTTTTCATAAGGCTTCATCCTTAGCCAGACCCCTATCTCTATCGATAAAGTCGATCCTATCAAAGCGTGTTGTCCAAATATCCGAACTAAAGATGGCCAAGATGACCCAAAACATTCATTTTAATATGACATCATCCACATCTTGTTTTTCAAAATTTGGTAAACATGAAAGTTATGGGGCTCGATCTGGCCTAATGAGCCCAAGAACATACCATTTGTCTTAGTATCGAGCCCCAATTTCTACAAAACCGGAAATCCCATTTAATTTAAAAATTCAAAATACAGACTCAATACTACATATAAATTGGATGTTTTCTTCATAACACCCTAACGAAGAATACAAATGTTGCATCTGAGATCGAAGATTTCCTTGTCGAAGCATCATCTACTTGGAAAAGGTTATTGCAAATCACTCATACCTTCTCCACAACCTTTTCAGATCATTTACCGGTAATTCAAAAAGCTTCTAAGGATTCTAAGCTAGTCTAATTCATTTTCACTAAGTGAAAGCTATCTCATTTTTTCTTGCACTCTTAATGATATATATATCGGTAAGTTGAAGTGGTTAAGTGTGTTGCATTGGTTGACCCTATCTTCTATCTTAGAGTATAGAAATTGATGAATTAATCCAATGATTTTAAATAACCTACTTCCGATATTAGACCTTCCTAAAGAGGTTTATGCATTATTATTGAGCTTAGGCAAGAAGAATTGTCTCAATATGCATATCATTTATTAGAAGTGATGAAGTTATATATTGATATAATGAAAAACGCCAATATGTGCATAATAAAAAGGATTTTGTAACCAGAGGTGCATATTCTCACCCGAAGGTCCTGGGTTCGAGACCGTCAGGCGACAAGTTTTGCGCCTGATTAAATGGTTAAACGTGTTTACGGGCTACATGCTTAATCCGTTGTCCTATTTTTTATTATTTCTTCTAGTTTAGCGGCAATAAGAGGTGGATACTCACCCTAAGGTCCTAGGTTCGAGCTCGTCAGGCGGAAAGTTATGCGTCTGGTTAAATGATTAAGTGTTTTGTGGGCTACATACTTAATTCGTTGTCCCAATTTTTTTTCCCAAAAAAGGATTTTGTAAAGGTCGCTTACTAATTTAAGTGTTCAGTTGAATTTGCTTATATTGAGAGTAATTCATCTCCATTTGGAAGCTAAAAATGGTTTGATTGATCTCTAGTCTAGTGGAATTCGAATGAACCTCGTTGAATCAAACTTGACAAAGAATGGCCATTATTTTATGTCCACCGTCAAGTTGTTGTTCAATGGGAAAGAACATGATTCGTAACTCAAGGATTATGGAAAATACGTATATCCTAAATAATGGGATGATCTGAAGACATGGACATGATCCTTTTCGAATTTGTTGCTAGAAAAATGAACTCAAATGAAGACCGAGTTGGATGGTCAAGAGAGACTGCATGCAAGCATCCAAGGATGATTGGCCATGCTAAATCTAGCGGGCTGGTTAATTAGTAATAACTGACTTATTTATCACTATGTCATTGCATATAAAACTAAATAAACATAACTTATTTGCCTTATTTCATTTCAAGTCCTTAAATCTTCCGGCCACATTCGAATCGACCCCGAGGGTTTTTCTTCATTCGATTTTGAGCTCAAACTTCTAACTTTCATTTTAATTTAAAATCCTTAAGTCTGTTTGGTTTTCACTATTTATCAAACGACATCTATAATTAATTTAAAAATATAAACTGATTTTTTAAATGTCTCAAAAAATATAAAATGTTCAAAATTTCTTGACAAAAACAAAATATTTCTAGAATTAGTAAGATATGTTTTGAAAATTCTATAACTTTGTGATGTCATAATTTAAGTTCTTTTAACTCCAAAAATTATCAAAAAAAATTCCTACATGATCCTACAAGTATTTTTTACCAATACACAAATTTTCAGAATATTTAGAGCATAGTTTGACAAAACTCTTAATTTGGTGGTATCATAAAAATGGATTTCTATAACTGCAAAATGACGATAAAATTCTTACATGTTCCTAAAATTTTTCTCAATAATTGAAATAAAATATATGTTTGAGAAGATTTGAATTTTAAGGTCCCATTTGTGTGCCTCTATTTAATCTATTTTTGTCTATTGCTTTCACTTTCAACCTTGTCTACTATTAACTTCTTAGACCAATTTCTATGATCGGAATATTAGTATTTTAGACCTTTACTTTTATATATTTTATTATTTAGTCTCTTTATTGGCTTATAAATAAGTCTTTCATTGTTTTCTATTTGATTACATTCAATTAATAATAAAACCCCGACTTCTCTTTTCTCACTACAACTATGGTGACAAATCCAATGTAAGGTGTTATAACTGTAACTATATGGGACATTTTAAGTGGGAATGCAGGAAACCGAGGAGGGATACCCAGAAACCGGATTACCAAAATAACCGAAATAATTATCAACAAACCGGTGAAGGAAGTGAGGTACCGAAAGCACTGATAGCCGATGATGGAGGAAGCTTATGGGCTCACAGTGATAGTGATGATGAACTCACATGTCTCATGGCAAACGAGGAACATGTATTCGACTCTCCTTGTGAAGAATTACTAAAGATGAGTTATAAAATGCTTTGAATGACATGGTAGAAGAGTATAGGAACCTACTAGCCATGCTACCTAAGCACCTCAACATTAGAACCGATTCCATAGTACCCATTCTGACAGAACCAGAGGTACCCATTATAACCGAACCGGAGGTCGTAAAACCTGATGACACCCCTACTTTAGAAAATGAGTTAGATCCTCAGACCGAATAGTCTAGTGAACCGGCTAGAGAACTAACCGAAGAAGAAAATGCACGACTTCAATATAAGATGGCTGCATATAAGAGATCTAGTGATATAGTAAAGAAAATGTGTAGTCATTACAGACATCCTCGTTGCAAATCTGGCCTAGGATACACGGAGGATAGCTCCAAAGACCAAAAACCCGTAGAGAAAGTAAGGTTTACAAGAGGTAACCTTCTCCTTATAAGATTCCTTAAAAGCTCCTGGACCGCTGAAAAAGAGTTGACCGCATACTATAGGGAAGAAAAGCTAAAATACGACTATGTTGGTCCAACCGACTCTGAAAAATGGCTTGACCCTGTGAAAAGAAAAGCCGAAATCCTCAAACATATGAAAGCCTTTCCTGAACCGCGTAGGTCAAACCAAAGATCACCACACCGAAGATCACCATCATTTAAGACCTTTGTAGAAAAACCGAGATACACAAGACCGAGTGCCAAAAGGACGGTTAAAACCCTAGCAAAGAAGACCGTCCGGTTTGTCAAGGTTTGGATACCTAAGGGACTAATCGCATGTGGACCCAGGTAAATGTGGGTACCAAACAGTTGTAAATATGTATATTTTGCAGGATCCAAAGAAACGGCTAGGAAACTCTGAATGGTTCTTGGACAGCGGTTGCTCCAAGCACATGACCGGAAACAGCAATGTGCTAACCGATATCAGAATAGTAACCGGTGCTCTAATCACCTTCGGTGACAATTCAAAAGGTAGAACTGTGGGCAAGGGTAAGATTGTCCATGGTAACCTAACTATTGATAATGTACTTTTAGTTGAAAACCTACGTTTTAACCTGCTTAGCATTAGTCAGATGTGTGATGCTGGATATACTATAGAATTTCTTAAACATGCATGCTTAGTTAAGAACTCTCAAGGTATTGTACTGCTAACCGGAAATAGGATAGGTAATATCTACAAGGTAGACTGGAAAACTAAAGTAGAATATCATATATGCATGATAGCTAAGACTGATCAAACCTGGTTGTGGCATAAGAGACTAAACCATCTAAACATGAAAATTTTAAACTACATTCGCGGTAAAAAGCTAGTTGAAGGCATTCCTGATATAGTATTTAATCAGGATAAGGTCTGCTCAGCATGTCAAATGGGTAAACAAACTAGGTCAACCTTTAAGAGTAAAGGAAATATACAATCTAGCCGATGTTTAGATCTTCTTCACATGGATTTATTTGGACCGATTCAAGTTGTTAGCCTAGGAGGTATGCTTTACACCATGATAGTTATTGATTATTATTCTAGATTTACATGGGTAATATTTCTACCATCTAAACGTGAAACCGTATCAAACCTGATTACACTCCTTAAACGCCTGCAAAATGAAAAATCAACTCGCATTAATAGCATTCGAAGTGATCGAGGTACCAAATTTACCAATAGTACATTAACCGCATATCTTGATGAATTCGGCATTAGACACGAGTTGTCTAGTGCTAGGACTCCTCAACAAAATGGGCTGGCCGAGAGAAGAAACCGGACTCTCAAGGAAGCCGCACGGTCCATGATAGCCGATTCCGGCATTGCTCAGAAATTTTGGGCTGAGGCTATCAACATTGCATGTTATCCACAAAACCGGTCTTTAATAAATATGTTTCACAACAAAACACCGTATGAGGTTTATTTTAACAGGGTTCCCAAGCTTAAGTACCTCAAGATTTTCGGTTGTAAGTGTTATATACATATAAATGGTAAAACCCAACTCACTGCTTTTGATGCAAAAACCGATACCGGGATCATGCTAGGTTATTCAGCAGTGAGTAAGGCATATAGAGTGTATAATAATAGAACCTCAACCATGGAGGAAACAATTCACGTTGTTTTCGATGAATCGGTTGAAAGTAATACTGCTTCATGCTTTGATCTACACAACAGATTGTAAAACAACAATATTCATTCTGATAGTGAAGATGAGACTTCGGTCTTCAGGCGGTTTGTCCATGACCAAATGGGTAATATTGAAACCCAACCGGATCAAGCTGTTCCACAACAGGAAGCTGACACTTCGGTCCAATCCAAGGAAGTCGGTCGGTCTGACAATCTCGTTCAGCCTACCGACATGTCTAGCCTTGATCAAGTAAACGGTAATTTGGTAGACATCCCTGAACTGAACCTCAGAAGAAACAGTAAACATCCTCCTGAGCAAATTATAGGTGACCCTTCAGAACCTGTTCGAACTAGGGGTCAACTTCTGGAAGGATACTTTAATTCCGCTTTTATATCCCAGATTGAACCGAAAAGAATAGATGAAGCATTGTCAGATCCAGATTTGATCTTGGGAATGCAAGAAGAGCTAAACCAGTTCGAGAGTAGTAAAGTCTGGTACCTAGTCCCTAGACCGAAAGATCAATCGGTCATAGGAACAAGATGGGTATTTAGAAACAAACTCAATGAGGACGGTTTGGTCACGAGGAACAAAGCCAGATTAGTGGCTCAAGGTTACAAACAGGAAGAAGGCATTGATTTTGAAGAATCATTTGCCCCTGTAGCTAGGATTGAAGCCATTAGAATTTTTCTAGCCTTTGCTGCTTTCAAAAACTTTAAGGTTTTTCAAATGGATGTTAAAAGTGCATTTCTGAACGGTGACCTACGTGAAGAAGTGTATGTTGAACAACCACCCGGTTTCAAAAACGCTGCATTTCCAAACCATGTATGCCAGTTAAATAAAGCTTTATACGGTCTAAAGCAAGCACCTAGAGCCTGGTATGATACACTAACCGCATTTTTATTACAACATGATTTCACCATCGGTTCGGTGGATAAAACATTGTTTAAATTTGAAAAGAAGGAACATATCCTACTTGTTCAAATCTATGTAGATGATATCATTTTCGGTTCTACCGATCCTAAGCTATGTGATAAATTCTCAAAAATGATGACTGACAAGTTTGAAATGAGTATGATGGGAGAATTAAGTTTCTTCCTAGGTCTTCAGGTTAAGCAACTCAAAGAAGGAACATTCATTAGCCAACCTAAGTACACCAAGGAGCTTCTAAAGAAGTTTGGAATGGACACATGCACTTCAGCGGCTACTCCAATGAGCTCATCGATTAAATTGGACAGGGATGATGAGGGTCAATCGGTAGACCAGATCGCATACCGGGGCATGATCAGTTCTCTCTTATACCTGACAGCGAGTAGACCGGACATTCTGTTTGCAGTCGGTGTGTGGGAGATTCCAAGAAAATCCAAAACAATCCCACTACATTGCCGCAAAAAGGATACTGAAGTATCTAAAGGGCACACCTGATGTCGGTCTGTGGTATCCAAAGGACTCGTCCTTTAATCTAACGAGTTACTCAGATGCAGACTATGCAGGTTGTAAGATTGACAGAAAAAGCACCAGCGGAACATGTCAGTTCCTAGGTGACCGGCTTGTTTCATGGCATAGCAAGAAACAGACATCGGTGGCCACATCCACTGCAGAAGCTGAATACCTCGCGGCCGGAAGTTGTTGTTCTCAACTCCTCTGGATCCAACAACAGTTGAAGGACTTCGGTGTCATCGCCGAAGAGTCCCCGATCTTCTGTGACAACACGAGTGCCATAGCCATAACTTACAATCCGGTTCTCCACTCTAGGACCAAGCATATTTACATAAGGCACCACTTCATCAGGGAACATGTCACGCTGAAGCATATCCGGCTGGAATACGTATCGACTGACCAACAAGTAGCCGATATCTTCACGAAGCCTCTACATGAAGCTAAGTTCTCTCAATTCAGACTTACTCTCGGTTTAACCGACATTAGTCAGATCCTTCCTAAGGATGCTTAAAGGGAAACCAGTTCGGACAGATAAAACCGGTAGTTCCTCCTAAACTGTTGGACTTTAAATTTTCAAGATACCTATGGAAGAACCGCCCAGTTCATCAGATAAAGTAAACCGACCGGCTACTTGGTGCATGCACCAAATAACCGCATCGGGATGAACAACTGATGACTGACCGGTTTGGAAGCAGGTTATCCTAGATTATTTGAATTCCAAACAGAAGTGGAATAATTATCAGTGTTTAAAGATATCTGTTCTGAAACATTACCCTTTCAAAGTAAACTGGTCGCACCTAAAAAGACGTGAAGATTTGATGATATCTTTCACAGTCCAGGTCTATGACCAACATCCTAGACTGCAAACTTGCCTATTTCATGCAATATCTTATATCCTGTAGTTAATAGATATCACCTCATTTAATACCTGGACAATAGGATAGCCCCCCAACTAGTATTTAAGTGAAGCAAACATTCACCAAAACACTCACAAGACAAAAGATCATCCTCTCACTAAGGCAAAAATGTCTCAGTTTCCCAACATTCTTCAGGTTGATTTTCAATCCTGCTCAAGCACAGAGAACTATGAGGTGTATAAGATGATCAAATCCCTGAAAGATACCGGTCTTCGGTACTTCCTGGACGACAAGCACACCATTTATCCTGAATCAATACTAGAGTTTTTCTATCACGCTAGGGTATTCAGGGGGACCCCACACTTTGAAACTCACATCCAATCTAAAGTGGGAGGTATCGTCTTTGATTTCACCGAAAGAGACTTTGCGCGGTGCTTTAGCCTGCCAAAGCAAGGGTTGACAGATCACGATGTTCCGGCCAACGTAAAGGCCGAGATCTCCTTCACCCTCGCACGGTCTGACGAACCGGTTGAGGATCACGGTACAAAATCACACCTGAGAGCTGAATATCAGCTTCTCAACGATGTGATCGGTAGGAGCATCTTCGGAATAGATGTCACCAATACCTACTGTACCTCGACCTTCAACATGATGGCGGCTATAGTCACCGGCACACCGGTGAACTGGTCCAGGGTGCTGTTTGACGTCCTCATCTGGATGGTTGGTATCCGATCAATCGGCTTTATCCCCCAACTAAGTTGCCTTCTTGTGGAGCTTGGTGTTCCGACCTGTCCCGGAGAAGGTCTGAACCAAGCCCAAGTACTGACCAAAGAGATAACCGACTCTTTCTATGAGCGGTTTGAGAGGGCTTGGAGGAGAAGGAGCCGCCGTAACAACCCTACCGGTGTCGTCAACTCCCACGCACACTGAGTCACCCCTTCCTGCACCCGGTCGTTTTGTTGCATGTACCGGGTGTATCTTTATCCAACATCATTATGATCACTTCGGCTTTTCTTTTGTTTGTCATCGGTTTTTATCTATGATTCCCTCGGTCTCTTCTGATTACTCTTCATTATGTTAGTGCATTAATGAAAATGGGATCTTTAATTAATGAGGTAACTCCCAACTAACACAAGTAATCAATACCCAACTAACTTGGTTCCTTCTCAACTAATACCTACCTCGAGAATCGAAAATAGTCAAAACGCACACTCTTCCCAATGACCTTGGAAATATAAAGATTCTCTTTTCTAAAGAGACAAAACTGTCATTCAATGCAAACATTTTCCCTCCAAAACCGGCTCTATAAAAGGAGAGCTTTCCTCATGAAATCAACACACCTCGAATCATAAACTCTCTCTCTCTCTACTATCAAAGTTTAGAAACATGCCGAGCAGAACCCTAGAAAACTTTTTGAGTGTCAATTTCAACTCTTGTATGGAAGAATGGGACGGAAATCATGCAAAGAAAACCATGTTTGAATCCCTTATTGATACCGGCCTTCGAACCTTCCTCGAAGAATCCGGTCCCATATTGATTGAGGATGTCAAAGCATTCTTCAGAAGTGCCTACATCAGGGGCAACTACATTGTCTCTACGGTAAGGGACCACACCTTCTGGCTTGATGAAGTCGAATTTGCCTCCCTACTCAACCTACCCACGGAAGGGTTCTCTGATTTCCCAACTCTAGAGGGAATTGATGCATTCTATTATGCACTACTCTTCTCTGGAACCCTTGATCCAGTGGAAAACTATGGGTTAAAAACCCGCCTCGGTCGTAATGCTCAACTCCTTCTTGAGATTGTGACTCGGTCAATTCTCTGTCAGTCCCCAAATCAGCGGTACTCAAAGAATACCTACAACATGATGACCCATATATTCAGCAAAACGACCATCAATTGGTCAGCGGTCATCTTTCAAAACCTGATGAACATGGTGCTGACCAAGAAAGGTCTCGTCTATGCACCTCACATAAGTAAGCTGATTCTCAAATACCGGCCAGAGTTTGGACCGGGTACACCGGCATCCCCCTCAAACATCCTTGATGTGGATGCGGTGGAAGAGAAGTTATCCAAAATGGTTTTTACTTCTTAAATGCCTACTTTCGCATCGAACTATCTTTCAGTTCTTTTTCTGTATTGTCTCTTGAATAAAATTCCATTCAGTTTAAATGACCGGGTCTTCTTAATACCTTAAATATCTATCTAAGTAACCGGTTAACATCTTCAAATATAACCGCGCCCTTATCCGGTCACATAAAATCGCTTAAAATCAAAAGATTGCAAAACTCTGATTATTCAAAATAACCGGTTAACTCTAAAAAACCGGTGCATCAATCGGTCTCAAAAGAAGATTGCGTCATCAATGGCGAAAGCAAAAGTTTTGGAGGGAAAATTCCCGCCCAAAACCCCCGCCCATGGATTGGCGCCTATTCCATTCCCGCCCATGGTTTGCCGCTCTTTTGGGTTGGAGGGAAAATTCCCGCCCAATGTTGATGGGACGGTTGGGCTTCCAAACCACACCTATAAAAGGGACTCTCGTCCGTTCTATTTCATTCTCACGCGAAACTACTTTCTCTCTCTAAGCTCTCAAACTCTCAAACTCTCTCTAAGCGATTATTCCTCAAACTTCCTCAAACTCTCTAAGATGGGGCGCGGCGCGGTCTTGTTCAAACACTTGACTCAAGTGGATTTCAAGGAAATCCGACAGAGAGGTACGCCCGCAGTAAAGGAGGTTATTTACCGGGTAGCCAAAGCCGGTCTGGAGTATTTTCTCGGCGGTCCTCATGTCCTATATAAAGATGCGGTTGAGGAATTTTTCAACACCGCAACTATCTCCGACGATAAGATCACCGCAACTGTATGCGGTACTGAAATAGAGCTCACCGAGGCATCGGTGGCAAAGAGCCTGCGCCTTCCAACAGCCGGCCAGGATGCAACAGCAGACATAGAGCTTAAGACTTTTGAGGCAGCTTGCCAGATACTCTCGGCGACTAAGGAGCCAATAAAAGTATCCGGTAGCAAATCAACGTTGAAACCGGAGTATATTCCAATCTGTGATATCTTCGCAAAGGCGATTCAAGCAAGGGGAGGAAACTACAGCAGCCTAACCAAAGACAAAATCGGGATGCTGGTCGGTCTGATAGAAGGAACAAAAGTTAACTAGGCAAAGGCAGTGTTCCAAAATCTGATGGATATTGTGAAGCCGGATTCGGTCCGGTCATGGGGATATGTTGTCCTCTAGGTAAGATCTTCCTTCACCATAACCTCAACATCGGACCCGGCGTCATCATCGCAACTAGAAGCCTCATCAGATCCAAACAATTCTTAGAAAGGAAGAAAACGGCCCCCGGTTCCACAGGTGGCCGAAAGAAGAAAGCTGGCAAGAAAGCGGCCCCAACGAAAGAATAGGCCGACAGCAAAGGGAAAGAGAAAATATCCTTCTCAGAACCGCCACAGCCAACGGAGGAGGAAGGGTCGGCCTCATCATCTGAACGAACCGGATCAGAAAAGACCGATGACGAAAGATCGGCCAATGAAGAAGAGCATTCGGGCCACAGGCCCGATAATGCCGGTCCTGGCACAAATCCTGAGACCACCGAAGGTGGTGAAGAAGGTGGTGAAGAAGGCGGTAATGAAAGAGGTAACGAAAAAGAGAAGGAGGACAAAGAGGTAGAAGCCGATAGGATAACGCTCAAACTTCTAAAGGGCACTAAACAGCGAGCCGAGTCAATTGACGAAATATACCAGGAATGGCACGAGCACCGGTTCGGCAAAAGATATAGGGACATCATACCGGGCTACACGGACGAGGAATGCCTCCAAAGACTGAAGAAAGTGGAGGACGTGGTCATGGATCTCACAAATCCGATACCATTGAAGAGGTCCTACACCGAACCTATCTCTTAAGACCGCGAGCACAGCTACGGAAGCTAACTATACGCATCTGGAAGATTACGGCGAAGTTCGAAGAGGTAACATCGGAGGACACCTTAACACCGTTGGTGTTGGAAAGGCTTGAAAAAGCAAAAGGAGAACTCATTCAGGAAATTGACCGGTTGGAGGCGATGTACGGTCAAAGGGAAATACCGCTCTATACAGCTCCCCGGATCGATACGAGTCCAGATCACTGTCCGACACCTCCAAGGGAGAATCCGGCAACAGAGGACTCCGATGAAAGGACGGATCCTCCTCTCGCCGGGCAATCTCCACTTAAACAACCGGAAGTCTCAGAACCGGAAGTCTCAGAACCGGGTGTTACAAAAGAATGGGTTGAGAGCCGCTTTCAAGAGTTTGAAGACTCGGAGGTTTTTCCTTTAAAGGAAAAATTCCAAAGAACCGTCTGCTTGGCACTCAAGTTCGCCAACACTACAAGGCAACTTTTGGAAAAAACAGAAGAACGGTTCTTAGAAATCGATGAAGATCAACGGGAAGAAGCGGTTCTGCACAGCAAACATCTTAGGCGAACCGTGATTTTGGAAGATAAGACTTCCGAGATAGAAAAGAACTTTGACCGGCTTGAAAGAGAGACCTATCAACGATTGACGACGATTGCTGATGACTTGGTAGGCACAACACTGGTACGGGTCTCCGAACTTGAGAAGAAGAATGCCGGTCTCGAGGACGAACTCAAGGCGCTTTCCGCACAAGTTGCCGAACTGCTCCAAGCCAAGATGAATGCGGATGCCGCGGCTATAGAGTCGGATGCCCGAGCGGCTAAGAAGGTCCAGGATGTGCTGGACGACGAAGCAAGAAAAGAGAAGGAGCCCCCGCAACATACCGAAGAGGAGGAAGCCGAGCGGATTCGAAGGGCAGAGGCTATGTTTCCAGGACTTGCAAAGAAGGCATCCGCTCAAGCTGCGAAGGATGCTGCGCGGTTAGAAAGGGAAAATCAGAGGCTAGAAAGCTTTGCGGCCGATAACAAAAAGAAAAAGGCGGCCTCTTCCTCGTCGATACCGGCAAAGCGGAAAAGAGAACCTTCAAAGAAAGTTCAAATGGCCGACCTACTGAATGAGGTCACTGAAACGGTCATTAAGAGTATACCGCAGCAGGCTACTCAAGACGAAGATGAAGTTGAAGAGCACCTACAGTCCCGGTCTACAAGACAGCGAGTCTCCGAATCGGCCAGTCGACCGCAACCAGCGAAGAAAAAGCGGAACATATATGATTTCTCGGACTCGGAATAGGGGCTCCCTTTTCTCTTACCTATGCTTATCTTAGTATTTCTATATGTTATTATCTAATTTCGGTTATCCATCGTATATATATATAAAGTTATTTTTGAAACCGGCCATCTTTTGCATCTCTACTTGGTTTTGATAATTTTAAATAAAATAATCAAAAAGGGAGAAATTGATAAGATAAAAGATAAGATTTTCCGAAAACCAAAAATTTTTCTCAAAATTTCTTTTCCAAATTTTTCGAAAAATTCTCCTAAGTCAGTTTCAAAACCGGACAAACAAAACAACCGGCCTACGTTTTCAAACTTACATGATTTTGATAATTTTAAATAAAATAATCAAAAAGGGAGAAATTGTTAGATAAAATTAGACCGGTTCACATAAACCTAACTTAAACAAATCTTCCATGCAGGAACAAGGAACCGGACCGGACAAACGAAAGAACCGGCTAAAGAAAACTAGCCGGTCAAGTCATTAAACCGACCAGGAACACTTGGAATATAACCGGATAAAGAAATGATCGGCCAAAGCTTAAAACCGGAAACATCAGACAGCCGACCAGCCACAAGGCAAAGGAATAACCGGAAGAAGCCCGGTTACATCACTCGTACCGGAAGTCATCCGGTTAAGTCGTATCACCAGTACAAGAAGACAATTCGATTATCTGTTGAGAATGATATCAAAGGAACAGACTGAACACTTCCATATCCATACAAGTCTGAGGAAAGCCTGCAGGTTGCAGAAGACAGTTCTAAAGGATCTTTCCACTTCGGGATAAGTCAGAAAGGAGATCTTCCAAGTACAGACAACTGTCTAACAGACAGTGTCCACATTGAGTAAAAGACAAACCTGGCAGGTTTGTCCTACACACCGGAAGAACAGACCGCCAGGTCTGAGGTTGACCGTCAGGTCTGAAAAGATGACCGCAGGTTCTGAATCACTGAATCACTGAATCACTGCACCTCTGCTCAGCCAATCAGATTCAAGGAAGTGAAATATGACCGTTGGCATATTTCACCTATAAAAGGGGCAGTTGAAGAAGAGTAAATATAGGGATAAGCAACATACAGTGAGACAAGTGAGAAATTCTAAGAGCATTTATTCTACAAGTGATAAGACTCTGTTGTTTTGAGACAGCCTAAGTGCTAAAGTTAAAGTGTGTGTTTTACAATTTCGGTGTAAATTATAAGAGTGTTATCGAGCAGGAAATAAGTCTCGATCGGATTGTACTTGTATTCCTTAGTGAATATTCTTCTTGCGGTTTCGAGAGGAAGGGGTGATGTAGGAGTTTTATCTCCGAACATCCATAAAATCTGTCTTGTTATTTACTGTCTGCCGGTTTCATTATCTAACCGATCCGTACCGCTATAACTGACTTAACTCTATCCAAGCCGAATTTCCAGATTACCGAAACCGACCCATCAAATCACAAACCTCCATCATCTAAAACCGATTTTGCCTATCATACAAGTGTGTCGCTTCAACCTGAAAGCAAACCTCTTCCGCGCTTGAACCTAGTTCAAGGGTTTGTGACAGGTTGTGTAGTATTGAAACCCCGGTGTTAATCTCTAACCGGATTAACCACCACCCTTCGAGTGGGAACCGCTAACCGGTCCAACCCCCGGTCCTCCAGCGTCTACCTAGATCCTAACAATAATTATGTAAAAAGAATTAATCTTTTATTCAAATTTTAATAATCTGGGAAGCTAAATAACAATTTAACATGGACCCAATTTAAATTACTTTAACATAACTAATTTGAAAATTAGAGTCGCCAAAAGATTTTATGAAAATCAATAAAATGATACGTGATAAACGTATTTAGACCAGAGTTTCTGGAAAAAAAAATGTGGTTCGTTGTCTATTTATACTCGAGAAAGTTTTGCTTTTATAAATCCAGTTATAACATTTATTACATTTAATTAATAGTCCAGGGGTCATAAGAAATTATGGGCTTTAAATAATTGTAAAAAATTATTTAAAAGGGGTGTACATTTTGCGCCAGTGCTTAAATTTAACAACACCTGAAAATGTCAAAGAAGAATGTTAGAATTTGAAAATAAATTCATAAGGGGGCCTTATCCAAAACATTGGTTTAGCAAACATCTTGAAAATTTAAAAATATCATTTTCTAACCTTTTGGGATTATTTGAAAAAGGGTTCGGGTTCTAAAATTTCAAAAATAATTTTGAATTTTAAAAAGTGGAACCAAACAGGCCTTAGGACTGGAGTCCTAAGGTCTGGGTTCGGTTTGGCCGATTTAGACTCGACCGTGCTCGGTCAAGATTGGGGTGGTCTGGACAAGGGCTTGGTCGTATGGGTCAAGGGACTAAAGAGATCGAACCTAGGCTCAAGAGGTTCGGTCCCAAACTCGAGTGTCTTGGTCGAAGACTAGGGAGGCTCGGTCCCATGTTAAGTCTACCTAGCTAGGTGCTCGGTCCTAGAGTTAGGTAATTGTCTGTCCTAGGTCTAGGGTTAGGTTCAAGTTTACTGGTCATATGTCTAGGGTTAGGGTTAGGGTTAGGTTTATCGGTCCTAGGTTAAGTGACACCTTGGTCCTAGGGTTAGAAACACTGGTCATAGGTCTAAGATTAGGGTCAAGTTTACCGGTCCTAGGTTAAGTGAAGGCTCCATCCTAAGTTAAATAAGGGCTCAGTCCTAGAGTTTGAAACATCATTCCTTCATTAAGCGAGGGCTAAATCCTAATGTTAGAAAACACAGTCCTAGTCCTCGGTCCTAGCTGTAGAACATCGGTCCTAGATCAGAAAAATTGGTCATGGGATTCTCGATTCTAGGTATATTTTCTCGGTCCCTGTTGAAGAAAAGGACCATGGATATCTGGTCCTAGGCTAAAACCTTAAGACCAAGAGTTCTTGTTTTGGTCCAAAATTTTAGAAGTCCATAACTTTTGATTGGTATCATGAATTTATGTTTAATAAGCTACAGTAAGTTCATATGATCATGATGATAAAATCCCTAACATAAATCACGATTTTGAAGTTCTTACAAGTATTGCTTTTAGAATACCATTTTTAGGTCAAATTTTGTGATCTTTTTAATTAGGTCGTTTCAATTTATGATTTTTGTTCCATTAGCTTTGAAATGAATAATATAATTGATCTTAACTAAAATAATCATTGAAACAGTTTTTGAAGATTGAATTAAAATTTAAAAAATTTCAAACACAATATTTGATCAATCGTAATCAAAGTGATTAAACGGTTAATTGGAATTCATCATAACATGTTAACAAGCATGTATAACAACTAATTGAATAAAAAAATCCAAAATAAAAGTAAGAACACAAAATTTTCAACTTTCAATTTTTTAAGCTTGAATTTAAATATTTCAGTTTGATCAAATCTGATCAAAACGTGGTTACAGTTGATTAAGATTCATTCCAACATGTTAAATAACATGTATAGCAACTAATTGAACCAAAAAAATGTGATTAAACTCAAGAACATAAAATTTTAAAAAAGTCTAGTTTTCAAATTTTAATTTTCAAAATTTTTTATTCAAGTTGATTTGATCTGATTTCTTTCAATAGAAATCTCACATATGATATATAGAATAATTCTAAACAAAGAAATTCTATAATCAGGATTAAGAACAAGATCCAATCGATCAAACAAGAAAATTTTAAAAACATTCAAATTTTCAATTACAAATCGAAAGACAAAGCTTCTATATTCATACCAACACTTGGAGAACACTCCTGAAAGGTGTTGGAGGCTATCAAGAAGCCTAAATTGAAGCGGAAGTTGTCGGAGAAGGTTTTGACGAAAAGCAGTTTTTGGCCAGAATTTCAGACTTTGATTTAGACTATTATAGGCTATAATTGTTTGACGTTCTTCGATGATTTGGTCTACATACTATGTGGGAGTATTTATATTAGGGGAAGGTCGGTTGATGAGGGATAATTAAGGACGATTTTAACCTTCAACGAACTTATCCCTTAAGCTTTATTCAGTAGTTGGCAGCCTTATCTAGGGTAGGATATAGCTAGAGGATAAAGGTGAAATGTAGGCATCGATGAGAGGAGCACATGGCCAAAAAATCAACGGAATTGATCTCCTGTAGAGGAAGCTAAAGCTTCTAGAAGAATCGTACTAGCGACGATCGCAAGTCCGACAAGGTCGCAATTCCAGCGGAGAAGAAGAGTCAAACGACGTCGTTTTGAGTGAAAGAACGTCGAGTTCCGTTAGATCCGTTAGAGATTAGACTAACGGGGTTAACAATCATGTTAGTTAATCCAAGGTGAACGCGCGCGCGTGGATTTGCTACATCCGGCAGCGAGGGAGTATCTGGGCTATTGGATGAAGCATAGGCGCTCATCTGACGGTCCGAAATTCTACTGCAAAGATAAAAATTAATTTCTACCACACAAGATTATCAATTTTTATTTAAAAAGTTTATCAAAATTGATTTTTAATTGTTTGTAAAATCATATTTTCAACAAAAATTTCAAATAAATAATTTCTAGAATCATAATAAAATTTATGATCATAATTTATTTATTTTTTAGTTTTTGGATTTTTGGGATATTTATTTTTAGTTTGTGTAAGTTATGAATTAAACATAATTTGTGATTAAATCACAATTAAAGATTTTTAACCTCTTATTTGGTCTAATTTGGGTAAAATAATAAGAATATTTTATCCTCAAATTATTTTGAAATTTTGAATAATTTCCTTAATTAGGGTTTAATAATCACAATAATTAAATCTTAATTAGTTTTTAATTCATTTTTTAAGTTATTTTGAATTAAAAAATTCAAAATATTATTTTAATACTATTAAAAAATAATAATATTATTTAAAAATAGGGTAAGTCAAATTTTCATGCTTACAATAATATATTTATAATAAAAAAATAATAATAACCAAAATGATATTTAAAATAACCAAAATAATGAGATAGTGTAAGAGGTCAGTACAAAATATTCTAAAGTGAGGTAACCAAAATAATAATGAGGTCAATTGGACAGTAAGGTCACAAAATTGGTTGAAACTTAATTTGGGTGACAAAAAATAATCAATTAATTTTTAAATGCGAAAGAATATTATTATTTTTAAAAAGATATTTAATTATTATTTATTTTATATTTATTAATATTTATTTTTATCAAATTATAAGATATTTTATAATAAAAATCTAACAAGTAAAATGATATTTTAAAAGACCTTAAGATTAATAATAAATGATAATGATAATAGTTCACTTTAAAATGGTTGAAAAAGTAACAATATTATTAATGAGAAGTCAGGGATTTATTTTAGTTATATCATAAATTACAATTAATAATTATGTTTATTTTTGATAAAAAAAAATTAATAAGTTTGTATAAAAATTAAAAATTAATTATTTTTTATTTAAACATTATTTCTTTTATTTTTTTCCTAACACAGCAAAATAAGATATGTTATAATAAAATTATAAGTAAAATTAGATTTTAAAAAATAATATTAGTATTTTAAATATATATATATAATTAATACACAAAATATAATAAATAGATTATATATATATATATATATATATATATATATATATATATTTAAATAATAACAAAATATATTTAACTCTATATTTTTGACATGTTTTAAATAATTGATATATATATATGTTATTTTAGTTTGTAATATTATTATAAATATAAATTATTTACCCAAAATTTTATAAAATTAAATTATTATTATTATTTTTAATAAAAAAATAATTAATGTTATTGTTTAAAAAAAAAAACTAACAATTATATATAATAATAACACTTATGTATAGGCATAGGTAGTTTTGAAACAATAATTTTATGGTGTTAATATAAAAATTATGAATTCATATTATTATTTTAATTAATATTTTGATTTTTATTAACCAACAAACCGTCTCTAAAAATTTTTAAGAGGATAGAGTTGAAGCCGAAACAATTATGTACAAAACGGAAAAGACACAAACATATATTCTGTTTAAATATTGTTTTTGCCAATTTGAGATAATGTGATAATTTATGTTAAAAAAATGGAAAATGAAATTATATCCATAGAACGAAAAAACTAAAAATTTAAATAAAAATACTATATTTGCAACATTTTATTTATGTTTTATTTCTGTTGTCCAGTCTTAAAAAAATTTTATAATTTTTTTTATAATAAATATGAGATTAGATTAATTCACACAATATTAAAAAAATAGAACAAATAAAAGAACAACATATACACAATATTAAAATTTCTCAAATCAGGTTACGAGTTCGATTCCATCTAGAAACGTTTTGAGTTTAAGTGGAGAACCATGGATGTAGTTTTTCATACTAGTTCTCCTTTAATTCCCAAAAAAATTCTCAAATTTATATGTTTTATATATATAGTGTCTAACATTTATGATATTATGAAATTCATGTCAAACACAATATAATGGTAAAATTATACAATAAAATTTAAATGATTATTAATTTTTTATATTTCATGTCTAAAGTTATAAATAAAAAAATGGAACTTAAATGCGTCATTTTTCATATAGAAAAATATATAAGTATATAATAATGCTTAATTTCAAAGTGTTTGGATTGTCGGGTCGAGAATTGTGGTTAATTTGAATATATATGTGAGAGTAAATGGATATTTAGGTCGGATTGTGGGTTGACCCGCCCATAAACTAAAGTCAGTTAAAAATAAAATTCAAAATACTATCTATATGTATGTTTCGAACTTGCAACCTAACAAAAACAAGTACAACCATTTAATCAACTAGGCTAAAAAGACTTTATATTTTAAATTCAACATCAAATTTGATGAACGTGGGATATTCTTAATAATATAAATTCAATATTTTAACTAACTAATCAATATATATAATAATGCTTAATTTCAAAGTGTCTGGATTGTCGGGTCGAGAGTTGTGGTTAATTTGAATATATATGTGAGAGTAAATAAATACTTGGGTCGGATTGTGGGTTGACCCTCTCATAAACTTAAAAACGGTTAAAAATAAAATTAAAAATACTATATGTACGTTTCGAACTTTTAACCTAAAGGAATTTTAGGATGTGTGGGTAATCACTCATTAGTGAATAGGAGTGAATGACGAAAAAAGAAGAGGGTTTAAGCTTGCTTCAATTCCGAAATGAGTAGGGGTGGCCAAACCTACGGATCGGATACGATCCAGGATTTCGGATCGGATGTCCGCTTTTATTTTTTTCAAAAATTGCGATCCGTATCCGATCCGGTATCCGACCACTATCCGATCCGAAAATACCGGATCGAATCGGATCGGCCAGCCGGATATTCGCTGATCCGATTTTTTTTCATATTTTAATTTTTTTCATAGTCTAGAAAATGAAATTGTTTTATTAAGGATTTCAATTATGAATAATGACGATTTGAGAACCGATTTAAAGGGAAATGGGAAGAAAAACAAATGAAAGAGACATATTTTTGTTTGAGTTTGTAAAGAAAAATGGGAGAAAACATAAGAAAGAGGGAGATTTTGTATTTTTGTTTGGGTTTGTAAAGAGAAGAAAGGAAGAGATAGATTTTTGTTTAGTTTGTAATTGTTTAATAATATTTTTATTTGGGTTTGTAAAGATAAACATGAAGAAAAATATAGGAAGAGAGAGATTTTTGGTTGAATTTGTATTTATTTAATTATATTTTTGTTTGGTTTATTTATTTAATAAATTTTAAAAATGACCGGATCGGCTTCGGATATCCGAAATCTTTTTTGCCCGATCCGTATCCGATCCGGAAATCCGGTAAAAATATCGGATCGGATCGATATCCGAATCCGATCCAGAGGATACGGATTTTTTCGGATCGGATCGGCCGGATCAACGGATCAACGGATCGGGTCTTTCGGATCGGATTTTTTGGCCACCCCTAGAAATGAGAGGGGAGATGTTTCACTATGTATCTTTTCTGGTATGGAAATAAAAAATTTTAATAATTCGAGTTGCACATAAACAAAAGCCCCCTTCTTCTCTTGCAAAGGGAGGTAAGGAAATTTGTCGTGTTTATCTAGTTATTAATCAGATGAAGGAGCTTGCTAAGGAGATTTCTCTAGTTGAAAGAGCTGGGAGATAACTAGAAGAAAATCTTCTTCAAAAGAAGGATGGATTCCGACACAAAAACAATTAATTCTCTTACCGCGCTTACGCTTATTCTGACAGTAGATTCATTGGTCGCTAAATCATACAACGGGTTATGAAATAATATGAAGAGTCACCAACTAAAAAATTAAATTAAATTAGATGTGAATTCTTTTTAGATGACATATTTATTAAATTGATTTTAAAATAATTTTTTTTATTTTCGTTAACACATATATTTTATGTTCTCTCCATATTTATTATATGCACTCTACTTTAACTCTTTTTTTAATTTAATATAATTATATATTAGATTTTAAAAATATTTTCACCTTAATATTTAATTAAATAATTTATTAAAAAAATTATACCTTATTTAATTAATTAAAATTTTAACTATATTTTTGTTTAACGTAATTATTACTATTATTTATTTATAAAATGATAAGATATTTTATAATAAAAAAATATTAATTAACTAGCATCTTAATAAACCCGAATATTAGTAATTAGAGAAGGTAAAATGTCATTACAAAATTCTTGAAGTGAAATAACAAATAATATAAGGTTAATTGAGAAATGTTTGGAATGGTGTCACAATAATAAATCTATAATTTATTTTGGGTGGTAAAAAAATGATAAATGTTATTTTATATGAATATTAAATTTTTACTAATTTTTTATAAAACAAAATATTTAACGATTTTTTTATTTAACTATTATGTTAGGATCGGTGTTGATAATAGAGATTGGGGTCTGTTTATTGTGAACAGTTTATGACTTCAATTCGATTTTAACTCTGTTAAAAGTTAAAATCTGTTTATATTCTTCACAAATCTCCACAAACTCTTGAAATAGATTCAAGTGCGGAATTGTTTATTGGATTTGAAGCTTCATATAGATGAAAGTAAATGGTAGAAAGTAAAGAACATAGGAAGTTTTATGGATGTTCGGAGATAAAACTCCTACGTCATCCCTTCTTCCACAACCGAAAGGATATTCACTAAAAGGCTTTGATTTGTGTAGAACACACTACACAAACCCAGTCAGAAACCACAGGACTTAAGAACCGCTTGCTTTTAAACTTCTAGTTAACTCTTCGTTGAATAGAACAACCTCTGTTCAACTTACAATACTGAAATTTTACACAAAAAGAAGAGTAGACTAATTACAGAGTAATCACACACACATTGAGTAGTTTGTGTTTGAGCTTGAGAGATTGGATAATCAAAGAAAGAGCTTAAGCAACAGTATGCCAAGAGCAATAGTCACTCGGAGAAGCTAAAGTTCAAGGTTATTCGTCTGTTGTACTTGAGTATCAATTTATACTTGAAGTACACCAACAGTCAAATATTCTTTTAGGACACGTGTCCTCCTTTTGTTGGACGACCACTAATAGTACGAGAGTACAACAGACTTTGAACATTGGGATCGTGGCCGTACCAGACAGGTAGTGTGCCGAATATCCTATGATATTGTCTTGTATTAGAGAGATACAACATGGACAATTTGAGTGATAAACGTGTACGTGGCAGTCTTTCATTTGTTGGGATCAACTGGCTTGTCAAACTGTTGAACACGGTAACTCTAGATGAGATGAGAACGTAGTTAGAGGGATGCTTCCTTTAGACGGCTGCTAAAGCAAAACATCAGATGCTCTCCTTTAGACCGTGTCTAAGAAGCTTAGACAACGTCTAACTGCGCTTCCCTTTAGAACGTATCTAAAGGAGTTAGACGGCGTCTAATTGCGCTTCCTTTAGACTACGTCTAAAGGAGTTAGACCGTGTCTAAATGCGCTTCTTCTTTAGAACATGTCTAAAGGAGTTAGACCCCGTCTAATTGCGCTTCTCTTTAGATCACATCTAAAGGAGTTATACATCGTCTAAATGTGCTTCCCTTTATACCATGTTTAAAGGAGTTAGACCGCATCTAACTGCGCTTCCCTTTAGACCACGTCTAAAGGCGTTAGACCGCGTCTAACTGCGCTTCCCTTTAGACCACGTCTAAAGGAGTTAGACGATGTCTTCTCGCATAATCCAGACTCCGTCTGAAATAGCAAGACGTCTACAAGCGCTTGATTCAAAGCACATATAAAGTAGCATAATCCTTTAGATTTGTGTCTGCATAAAAACAAATAATCTAACTTAGTTTTGTTTAAACCATATTATCAAAATTACGTTGTGCATATTCTTTTACGTTAATTAATTATTTCTTTCTCAATTAACTTTCTCTTTTCTTTATTTAATTTAACCCAACATATTATTGATATTATTTTTTCATAACATTATAATTGTAACAAGCCGAAACGAGGTGAATACCTCATGGTCCCATAGTTTAGCACGTGTCGTGTCGAAGCGAACACGTGGCAATATGAGGGGAAATATCATATCATAGAATGACTTGAGGTTCGATGCGTTTCAACCTTGGTTTTCGTGCCAGACATCTTTTAAAAGAAAACATTTAGTTTTTAAAAGATTTTTTAAAATACCTAGAACGTTAAAAAATAATTATGTAAAAATAATTAATCTTTTGTTCAAATTTTAATAATTTTGGAGGCGAAATAATAATTTAACCTGAACCTGATTTAAATTATTTTAACATAACTAATTTAAAGATTATTTATTTGAAAATCAGACTCGCCAAGAGATTTTATGAAAATCAATAAAATGATACGTGTATAAACACATTTAGACCAGAGTTTCTGGAAAATAAAAAGGTGGTTCATTATCTATTTACGCTTGGGAAAGTTTGGGTTTTATAAATCCAATTATAATATTTATTACATTTAATTAGTAGTCCAAGGATCATAACAAAGGATGGGCTTTAAATAATTGTACAAAATTATTTAAAAGGGGGTGTACATGTTGTGCCAGTGTTTAAATTTAACAACACCTGAAAATGTCAAAGGAGAATGTTAGAATTTAAAAATAAATTCCAAACGGGGCCTTATCCAAAACATTGGTTTAGAAAATATCCCGAAAATTAAAAAAATATCATTTTCTAACCATTTGGGAATATTTGAAAAATGGTTCGGGTTCTAAAATTACAAAAATAATTTTGAATTTTGAAAAGTGGAACCAAATAGGCCTTAGGTTCGGAGTCATAAGGTCTGGGTTCGGTTTGGCCGATTTAGGCTCGGTTGGGCTCGGTCATGACCGGGGTGGTCCGAACTAGGGCTTGGTCGTAAGGTTCAAGGGACCAAATAGCTCGGTCCTGGGCTCAGAGGTTCAATACCAAACTCGAGTGGCTTGGTCGAAGAGTAGGGAGGTTCGGTCCCAAGTCAAGTCTACATGTCTAGGTGCTCGATACTAGGGTTAGATAGTTGTCCGTCCTAGGTAGGGTTAGGGTCAACTTTATGGGTCATGAATTAGGGTTAGGGTTAGGTTTACTGGTCCTAGGCTAAGTGAGGCATCAGTTCTAGGGTTAGAAACATCAATCCTAGGTCTAAGGTTAGGGTCAAGTTTATCGGCCCTAGGTTAAGTAAGGGTTCGGTCCTAGGTTAAATGAGGGATCGGTCCTAAGGTTTGAAACATCATTCCTAGGTTAAGTGAGGGCTCAGTCCTAGGGTTAGAAAACTCGGTCCTAGTCCTCGGTCCTAGCTAAAGAACATCTGTCCTAAGTTAGAAAACTCGGTCATGGGATTCTCGGTTCTGGGTGTGTTTTCTCAGTCTTGGGTTTTGACATGGGTTCATTTTCTTGGTCCCTGATCAAGAACATTACCGAGGTTCACTGGTCCTAGACCAAAAAACCTTAAGACCAAGAGTTCTAGTTTTGGTCCAAAATTTAAGAAGTTCATAACTTTTGATTGAGATCATGAAATTATGATCCTTAAGTTATAGTAAGTTCATATAATCATGAAGAATAAAGCCTCTAACATAAACTCCAATTTTGAAGTTCTTACAAGGATTATTTTTAAAACACCCTTTCTAGGTCAAATTTTGTGATCTTTCAAATTAGACTGTTTAAAGTTCTGGTTTTTGTTCCATTAGATTTGAAATGAGGAATATAGTTGATCTTAATCAAAACAATCATTAAAGAGGTTTTTGGAGATTGAATCAAAATTTTAAAAATTTCAAAAACAAGATTTGAACAAACATGATCAATGTGATGATACAGTTAATTGGAATTCATCATAACATGTTAACAAGCATGTATAACAACTAATTTTATCAGAAAAAAAATCCAAAATAAAAGCAAGAACACAAAATTCCAAGATTTCAGTTTTTTAAACTTCAATTTTAATATTTTTGTTTCATCAAACATTATGAAAACATGAATATAGTTGTTTAAGATTCATTACAACATGTTAAATAACATGTATAACAACTAATTGAACAAAAAAAATAGATTAAACTCAAGAACATGATATTTTAAAACATCTAGTTTTCAAATTTTAATTTTCAAAATTTTTTATTCAAGTTGATTTGATCTAATTTCTTTCAATAGAAATCTCACATATGATATATAGAATGATTCTAAATAAAGATATTCTATAATCAAGCTTAAGAACAAGATTAAACCGATCAAACAAGAAAATTTTGAAAACATTCAAATTTTCAATTACAAATCGAAATACAAAGCTTCTAGATTCATACTAACACTTGAAGAACACTCATGGGAGGTGTTGGACGCTATCAAGAATCCTAGATCGAAGCGGAATTCGTCGAAGAAGGTTTTGACAAAAACCAGTTCTTGACCAAAATTTCAGACTTTGATTTCGAATGTTATATGATATAATTATTTGATGTTCTTCGATGATTTGGTCTACAGACCATGTGGGAGTATTTATACT
Source organism: Impatiens glandulifera (assembly GCF_907164915.1). Lineage (NCBI taxonomy): Eukaryota > Viridiplantae > Streptophyta > Magnoliopsida > Ericales > Balsaminaceae > Impatiens > Impatiens glandulifera. Next base: position 35,878,723 of record NC_061865.1, read on the forward strand.
AGGGGAAGGCCGGTTGAGGAGGGATAATTCAGGACGATTTTAACCTCCAGAGAACTTATCCCTTAAGCTTTATCCAGTTGTTGATAGCCTTATCTAGGGCAGGATAAAGCTGGAGGATAAGGGAATGTATGCATCGATGAGAGGAGCATGTGGCCGAAAAAACAACGGATTTGATCGCCTGTAGAGAAAACTAGAGCTTCTAGAAGAATCGCACCGGCGACGATCACTAGTCCGGCGAGGTCACGATACCAGCGGAGAAGACGAGTCAAATGACATCGTTTCAAGGGACATAAAACTGGGTTTCGTTAGATCCGTTAGAGATTAGTTAGACTAACGGGGTTAACAATCATGTTAGTTAATCCGGTGTGGGCGCGCGCACGTGGCTTTCTACATCTGATTGCGAGGAAGCGTATGGGTTGTTGGATGAAGCATAGGCGCTCATCTGATTGTCTAAAATTCTACTTCTGTTAGGATCTAGGTAGCCACTGGAGGACCGGGGGTTGGACCGGTTAGCGGTTCTTACTCGAAGGGTGGTGGTTAATCCGGTTAGAGATTAACACCGGGGTTTCAATACTACATAACCTGTCACAAACCCTTGAACTAGGTTCAAGCGCGGAAGAGGTTTGCTTTCAGATTGAAGCGACACACTTGTATGATAGGCAGAATCGGTTTTATATGATGGAGGTTTGAGATTTGATGGGTCGGCTTCGGTAATCTGGAGATTCGGCTTGGATAGAATTAAGTTGGTTATAGCGGTACGGATCGGTTAGATAATGAAACCGGCAGACAGTAAATAACAAGACAGATTTTATGGATGTTCGGAGATAAGACTCCTACGTCACCCTTTCCTCTCGAAACCGCGAGAAGGATATTCACTAAGGAATACAAGTACAATCCGATCGAGACTTATTTCCTGCTCGATAACACTCTTACAATTCACACCGAAATTGTAAAACACACACTTTAACTTTAGCACTTAGGCTTTCTAGAACATCACAGTCTTATCACTTGTAGAATAAATGCTCTTAGAATTTCTCACTTATCTCACTGTATGTTGCTTGTCCCTCCTGTGTTACGCATTTATTCTTCTTCAACTGCCCCTTTTATAGGTGAAATATGCCAACGATCATATTTCACTTCCTTGAATCTGATTGGCTGAGCAGAGGTGCAGAGGTTCAGTGATTCAGTGATACAGAGCCTGCGGTCATCTTTTCAGACCTGGCGGTCAACCTCAGACCTGGCGGTCTGTTCTTCCGGTATGTAAGACAAACCTGCTAGGTTTGTCTTTTTCTCAATGTGGACACTGTCTGTACACTGTCTGTTAGACAGTTGTCTGTACTTGGAAGATCTCCTTTCTGACTTATCCAGAAGTGGAAAGATCCTGTAGGACTGTCTTCTGCAGCCTACAGACTTTCCTCAGACTTGTATGGATATGGAAGTGTTCAGTCTGTTCCTTTGGTATCATTCTCAACAGATACCCGAATTGTCTTCTTGTACTGGTCGGTCATTCGACTTAACCGGATGGCTTCCGGTGTGAGTGATGTAACCGGACTTCTTCCGGTTATTCCTCTGCCTTGTGGCTGATCGGCTGTCTGATGTTTCTGGTTTTAAGCTTTGGCCGATCCTTTCTTTGTCCGGTTATGTTCCAAGTGTTCCTAGTTGGTTTAGTGACTTGACCGACTAGCTTTCTTTAGCCGGTTCTTCCGTTTATCCGGTCCGGTTCCTTGTTCCTACATAGAAGATTTATTTAAGTTAGGTTTATGTGAACCGGTCTAATTTTATCTAACAACTTCAAAGATTAAAATTAATTTCTGCTACACAAAATTATCAATTTTTATTTAAAAAGTTTATCAAAATCTATTTTTAATTTTTTTTAAATTCATTTCTTTAACAAAAATTTCACAAAAATATTTTTGGAATCATTATAAAATTTATGATCATAATTTATATTTTTGGTATTTGTTTGAAATTTTGGGATATTTTATTTAACTTGTGTAAGTCATGACTTAAACATAATTCATGATTAAATCACAATGAAAGATTTTTAACCTCTTCTTTGGTTTTTATTTGGGTAAAATAATTAGAATATTTTATCCTCAAATTAATTTTGGAATTTTTATTAATTTTCTTAATTTCTTAATTTGGGTTTAATTATCAAAATAATTAACTCTTAATTAGTTTTTAATTCCCTCTTTAATTTATTTTGAAAATAAAAATTCAAAATATTATTTTATTATTATTAAAAATAATAATATTATTTTAAAATAGGGTAAGTCAAATTTTAATGCTCACAATAATATATTTATAATTAATAAATTAATAGGTAAAATGATATTTTAATAACCAAGAAATGAGATAGTGTAAGAAGTCGGTACAAAATATTCTAAAGTGTGGTAACAAAAATAATAATGAGGTCAATTAGAGAATATTTAAAGTTAAGGTCATAAAATTAGTAGGTTGAAACTTAATTTTGGTGACAAAAAAGAATCAGGGAAAGAATATTAGTATTTTTAAATAGATATGTAACTATTTTTTATTTAATAATTATTATTATTTATTTTCATCAGATTATAAGATATTTCATAATAAAAATCTAACACAAGTAAAATGATATTTTAAAAGACACGAAGATTAATTATAAATGATGATATAATAGTTCACTATAAAATGATCGAAAAAGGTAACAATATTATAAATGAGAGGTCAATCAGGGATTTGTTTTGATTAGATCATAAATTACAATTAATATTTAAGTTTATTTATGGTAAAAAAAATCAATATTAATTTAAAAATATTAAATTTTTAATTAAAAAGTTTTAAATTAAAAATTAACTATTTTTTTATTTAAAAATTATTTCTTTTATTTTTTCATAACACAACCTAATAAGATATTTTATAATAAAATTATAAGTAAATTACATTTAAAAAAAAATTATTAATATTTTAAATATATATATATATATATATATAATTAATGCACAAAATATAATAAATAGATTATATATGTATATACATATATTCAAATAAAAAAATATATATTTAACTCTATATTTTGACATGTTTTAAATATTGATACATATATGTTATTTTAGTTTGTAACATTATTATAAATATAAATTTTTAACCCAAAATATTATAAAATTAAATTATTATTATTTTTAATAAAAAATATAATTAATGTTATTGTTTAACAAAAAAAAAATAACAATTATATATATAATAACACTGATGTATAGGCATACGTAGTTTTGAAACGAGAATTTTATGGTGTTAATATAAAATTTATGAATTCGTATTATTATTTTAATTAATATTTTAATTTTTATTAACCAACCAACTGTCTCTAAAATTTTTAGAAGGATAGAGTTGGAGCCGAAACAATTATGTACAAAACTGAAAAGACACAAACATATATTTTGTTTAAATATTGTTTTTGTCAATTTGAGATAATGTGATAATTTATGTTAAAAAAAAGGAAAATGAAATTATATCAATAGAACAAACAAACTAAAATTTTAAATAAAAATACTATATTTGCAACATTTTATTTCTGTTGTCCAGTCTTAAAAAAATTCTATAATTTTTTTATAATAAATATGAGATTAGATTAATTCACACAATATTACAAAAATAGAACAAATAAAAGAACAACATATACACAATATTAAAATTTCTCAAATCAGGTCACGAGTTCGATTACATCTAGAAACGCTTTGAGTTTAAACGGGGAACCATGATTGTGATTTATCATGCTAGTTCTCCTTTAACTCCCAAAATAAATTCTCAAATTTATATGCTTTATATAGATAGTGTCTAACTATTATAATATTATGAAATTCATGTCAAACACAATATAATGTTAAAATTTATATTATAAAATTTAAATGATTATTAACTTTTTATATATCAGGTGTAAAATTGTAAATAAAAATATTGAACTTAAATGCGTCAATTTTTATAAAGAAAAATATATATGTATATAATAACACTTAATTTCAAAATGTTTGGATTGTCGGATCGAGAGTTGTGGTTAATTTGAATATATATGTGAGAACAAATGAATATTTAGGTCGGATTGTGGGTTGACACACCCATAAACTTAAGGCGGTTAATAATAAAATTAAAAATGTTATATGTATATTTTTAACTTGCAACCTAACAAAAACAAGTACAGCCATTTAACAAATTAGGCTAATAAGACTTTATATTTTAAACTTAACACCAAATTTGATGAACGTGGGATATTCTTAACAAAATAAGTTCAATATTTTAACTAACTAATCTATATATATATATATATATATATATATATATATATATATATATATATATATATATATATATATATAATAATGTTTAATTTTAAAGTGTCTAGATTGTCAGGTTAAGGTCAAGAGTTGTGGTTAATTTGGATATATATATATATGAGAATAAATATATACTTTGGTCGAATTGTGAGTTGACCCGCTCATAAATTTAAAGTGCTTAAAAATAAAATTAAAAATACTATATGTATGTTTTGAACCTAACAAAATAAATACAACCTTTTAAAGAAATTGACACGTTTCTTTATTTTTTTCATTTTAATAATAAATCTAAATAAACTAAATTAATAATTCAAAATTTATTTAAAACAATAATAAAATATTAACATTAATAGTATAATAATAATTCATTTATATAAATATAATAAACCTCGGTAAAAAAATAATAAATTTTAATAATAAAAATTTAATTTAAATATATTAAAATATTAAGTGTTTATTAAATATTTTAAAAATACAAATATTATATATTTAAGTATTTTTTTAA